>NC_135505.1:96981289-97081194 GCF_052857255.1 Amblyomma americanum
TCTTATCTAAGGTGACAGTACGCGAGGCAACTAATCACTGTCGGGCGATGGTGAACGCACGACAGCTATTCGAAAACCCTCCGCTTGAACTTTAAGCTTCGCCTGCATTGCGAATAGTATACAGACCAAAGTAGAAAATGCTTTGCTTTAAAGCTTTTTAACAATGCCCTTCTCTTCTTATCTAGCCTGCACTTTCTTCCATCTGAAAATTCTTCAGTCCTTATGCTATATTTCATTGTATAATATCTGAATGCGTTTTCCTTATCAGTTCTAAAAGAGTACTAGACCAGGGTGGACTGATAATAAAAATGCAACCCGTGTCTATACCAGCCTAAGATAATTCTTAACCCCTGTTCATAGCAATTTGGTATTCGCACGCTAAAAATTCTCGCAAGAGTGACATAGGACGCAAATGAAAGTATGCTGCTCGAGGGAACTATATTCATTCTGCGATGTCAGTGCACGTTAAAGAACCCCAGGTTGTCGAAATTTCCGGAGCCCTTCACTACGGCGTTGCTCATAGCCTGAGTAGCTTTGGGACGTTACACCCTCAAAAGACATAAGCTATATTGATTCTATTATCTGGCATTTTTTAAGGGATATCTGAAACGGGCGCTTTGATGCAGCCCTCCATGCTTGTGCGAACGGCCGGCACTGCCGTTTTTTCGTCCTTTTTGAGTCAGTAAATGGTAAGAACCACCAAGGATAGCTGAGTTTTGACCCACAGAATCAGACTGTCATACACAAAATAGATATCGAAGGAACTTATCAGAGGATGAGTTTTAATAAAAGAAGTTATATAAAAGGCAAAGGAAAAGAATATTTTGCATGGGTTTATCTGCTGACACGATCGCAAAAGCAGGCGTCCCCTGTCTCCATCTGATATGCAAGAAAATGTATTTTCTTTTTAGCCAGTTGTTAGTCTAGTTCACTATATGTACATGAGTTGAGAGGAAGGCCCTATGAAGCAGAAGTTAAATACTGACATGCACTATATATGCTCGAATTTATATACTCGCATAAGAGAAGTATACTCCCATATGCTTAAACACTTATTAAGGGTTTAATGACTTTTGGACTTAAACCAGTATTCATCAGAGTGGTATATGATTATTCGATACCTGTGTGTATAGGAATTAGGAAGAGGGTGTTACAATGCGCCTGAGTTAGAACCCAAAGATAGATAGAAAGAAAGAAAGAAGCAAGGAAGGAAGGAAAGAAAGAAAGGAAGAAGGAAAGAAGGCAAGAAAGAAAGAAAGAAAGAAAGAAAGAAAGAAAGAAAGAAAGAAAGAAAGAAAGAAAGAAAGAAAGAAAGAAAGAAGGCAAGAAAGAAAGAAAGAAAGAAAGAAAGAAAGAAAGAAAGAAAGGAAGGAAGGAAGAAAGAAATTAAGGAAGACAGAAATAAAAACGAAAGAAAGAAAGGAAGGTAAGAAAGAAGTAAAGAAAGAATGAAATAAAAAGAAAGAAAGAACCACATTCCCGCCACAGCAGAAAACACACCAATGCACAAGCACCGTGTAGAACACACAAAAAACACCTACACGTTCCTTTGATTTGATAGACGATTGCTTCGATTCAAAGGATGGCTTGTGTCACACAGATATCGTCCATTTGTTTCCAATTATGTACGTGTGGTTCGCCAGTCTCTAGTGATCACGAATACCATACGGCAACTACGGAGTCGAATTAGGTCGTTCAATAGCTCAGACTTTTTTATTGCCACTAAAAGTACGTTTAAAAGAAGGCCATCGAATTATTCCCAAGTGCACAAGATTCATTTAGAGCAGATTTAAAAACAGATCTATGAGTAGAAAATATAGTTTTTCATTTTTGCGTTGTTTAGTGCGAAACAGTTGGGTTGCAAAATGCAATCAAAGCGCACCATTGCCAAAAAATTAGTTGCCGTTCTTCATATGCGTTTCCGCCCGAAAAATTGAACACGGAGAGTTGCCGTTAATATCCGAAGAACAGTCCGACGAGCCGGCACATGCATGGCTGGATCCGTCGAATCCAAAGTTCAACATGCATCAACAGAGCGTGTCTATCTACCAGGTGTTTCAGGGGAGGTGGCCACTAATTTTTTTAAATGGGATTTTAGAGGTAAATAGAAGCTTTTTCTGCATAGTAATAACAGTGTTGGGCGACGCCAAAAAACACGCGAATTATGATAACTAGTGAAGTGATTAACTAAATTCAAGTTATTAACTTTTAACTTTTATCGATAGGCACCTGTTTGCAATTAGAAAATTTAAGCCGGCCGTCAGTAATAGCCATGTCAGTTTTTATAATTTCGACGACATGAATAGACTCGACGTTGTGGCTCGACAAAATATGCCTACATCGTGCCAACATGCAGGCGATTTCGGAAAGCATTTAGGCAAACAAACCCTTCAAGTGCACATAAGAAGTCTAAATAGCCAAATTTTGTCGAGCCACAGCGGCAATGGTAATAGGAATGTCGAAATTCTAAATATGGTTTGGCTATTATTAGCGGTAGGCTACTAGTCTAATTACAATCATGTGCCTATCAGTAACAGTTAAAAAGACCAATATTAGAATGTAGTTAATCACTTTACTCGTTAAAATGATCGCCATTTTTTTTACATCGGTCAACATTGGTATCACTATGCCTCAAATAGCTTCCATTTACATCAAAAATCCAATTTCTAAAAATTGCTAGCCACTTCCCGTGACACACCAATATACTAAGGCAATTCTTTTGCCATTGAGTTGACTGTGAGCTGCTAGCAGCGCCAATATTAGTTTCATGAACGCACACACGCTAAGAATATCATATAACAGAACTCATAATCTATATCTGGGCTAGTTAATTCATATTGCACTTCAATCAGCAGGCAACGATGGACAGCACAAAGCAAGGACACACGACATGACGCTGTGTCGTGTCTCTTTCCAGTGTGCTGTCCCTTGTTGCCTGCAGTTTTTTTTAATAAACAAAGCTCATGTTTCCGGCTACAGGGCACAGAAAAAGTGCGTTCAGCGGCGATGGTGGACAGGTTACCGAATGCTGCTCACCTTGATCTCGAAAATGTCTAGTACTTGAATGCTTTTGAGCCTGCCCTTCTACAGTAAGTGCTCACAGCCCCTCAGCTCTGTTTGGAGTGTCGTTAGGCGGTGTGAAGTGGGGGACAGCTTCACCCTTTTCCGGATCTTGCAGGACACCGTCCTTGTCAACCAAGTGACCGAGGACGATTGTTTGGCGTTCGCCAAGGTGACACTGCTCAGAGTTAAGTACCAGGCCCGCTTTTTCAGCGCAGTCCAGGACGACGCCAAAGCGGCTGCCGTGCTCGCTAATGTCCTCCCAGTGATGACAATGTCGTCCGAATAACACGAACAAATCCGCCACTTCAAACCCCAACAAAATTATGTCCATGAACCTCGCAAACGTGCCCTAGGCATTGCGAGTCCAAAGGGCATAACGTTAAACTCTTAGAGTCCATCGAGGTTTGCGAATGCTGTCTTTTCTTTGTCATTCGGGTGCATTGGTATTTGGCAGTAACCCGACCTCAAACCAATCGAGGATAAGTGTGAGGCTGAGTGAAGACAGTCGATGGCATCGTCTATGCAGGGAAGCGAATCAACTTCATTTTTCTTACGGCATTTAGGTGACAATATTCTGCGATTAATTTCCATGTATAATACTTCTGCACAAGAATGACTGGAGCCGCACAACGGCTTGAAGATTCCTTGATAAAACCGCATTTGTTTGTCTATTACCTTACATTCTGTCGGTGACACGCGGCAAGCTTTCTATGGTTTCGGAGGAGCAGATCCAGTACCGAACACATGATGAATACGAGAACGTTGAACGGGTGCTGGATTGTACCCGAAGAAGTCGAACAAAGCGACATGCTTCGAAAGGAGTTCCACCACAATGCGGCGCCCGTTCGTTGGAAGCAACTAATTAATCATAGCATGAACTTGAGACTCTGCGCAGTGTTGTGCCGGTTCGACAATATCGACATTGCCTACACAACAAGACCTGAAAGCGCTACGTTGGTGACCACGCTACAGCCGGTAAATTGTAGAACAGAATCTTTCTGGCGGCCGCTGCCATGACGGCCTGGCGAGATTCAAAACTCAATGAAGTGGCGTTGGCATGTGGCTACGTTCGTTCGAGGCGTACTTGCTTCTTAACGGCTTCTCCGTTCAAGCGTTCAAAAGCAGCGCATTGACATAACGCACTTCCGCAAGAGCCACTGTAGGAACCCGCCTAACCGCCTATCAGCTTCACGGCGTAGCGCTGTAGGGGAGGCTGTTTTGCGTTACTAAAGAGACGTGTAGAGTCCTGTTGGCATTATCATGGGTGACGCCACTACTACGCTCTCAGTTTCTCCAGCACCAGCCCGTCAGTCTGCGCTGCCTGGAGCTTGATCTAAACTTTGTCAACATCGAAACGTGGATCACAGCCGCTCACATAAATGGAGTACAGGTGTGGCTCGCATCAGTGCTAATTTCAGTGGTAACCATTATTACCGCAGAAATCGCGTTTCTTACAACATTGACGTATATAGGGCGAAGCTTAACGCTGGAACGCCTGAGCTACTTGATCCGTAATCCACGCGCGGCATCTAGTGATAACGCATTGTTCGAAACAGGCTTTCTCGAGCAACGTCAGCATGCAGGGTGCTCATTGATGAAGCTTTGGCATTTTTTTCGCCTGGCTGGTCACCGCGTCTACAGCAGCTTCTTTGATAGTCGGGTTCATACAGCCCTGCCTGTTTACAGAAGGATGTGATCCTTCTATAAGACACGTTTTACGACTTCGTGTTTGAACACATTCTTAAAGCGAAATTTTGTATCTTCCCAACCAATAAAAATAAAGGTGCCTAAGCGATATTTTCCTTAATTCGGCAGTAGTGAGGCAATGCTAGCCTTACGTTCGAAAAAATTCTCCGCCTGTGTTGTGTGATCTCGGTGCCACCCTTAGGGAGGCGTCGCACACACCATATGTACCTTTGCCTTATGCCAATATCCTCCATCCAGAGCTCTCCTCCCGGATTAAAAGAACCCAAAACGCCTTCCAGGTGCTTATTTAACCGTCACCATCCAGAATGGCTCCACCTACTACACATCCTCTCTGCCCTGCACCCATTTCCAGCCTACAGAACCTCACCCATCACCACCCACCCACCTCTAATATCCAGAGGGCCCTGTCCATTACCCGTCCATTCATTCCCACTTACCCGACGCCTCCACTTCTGAAAAACCAACGCAATACTGGATTTTTCGAAAAAGGGAAGATGAGACATAAAAATGTTATGAGAAGACGATCTCTGCAGAAGAGAAGTCTACAACTATAACTGTGAACGCAAATTGTCGCATCACATCGTTTGATTAGCTGTTCACATTTTGGAGAGATAGTTGGTTTATAATGGACACAAATATGAACAGCGCTTACCAAACATGGCTATAAAACAAAGAACACATAGCTATTGGAGCAGGCACACACTTTTTTCAGTTGCACACAAAAAGATACCATGTTACACCTAACCAATCAGAAAAATAAGGCAGGCGGAAGCACAAGAAGTTGAAAAAAGGCAGACAGAGGTTATGCACCAGAGAGGCAAATGATGCAGCTAACGATGCCTTCTGTGCAGTAAGTGCCCGGGACAACAGTTCATTGATAGCTTCTGATTCCGACGAGCTATTTAGAGGTAAGAATATTCATTTCAAAACATCTTGCGCATAAATTACGTTTACAGTGAAGGTATAATTGCTCAAACCCGAGGAGAACTGAATACTGCCCTGGCTAAATTGAAACGTCCACTGCTCGTGTTTATTAGATCATCATTCGGGATCATGGATTCCTTGGGGCATCACACAGAATGTTAAACAAGGTAACCATGTGCGCTAGTTGGTGTATATCAGACATAACTTCATCAGCGAAAGTACGAGACACAAGTAGAATAAGAACACAGGACAGCGTTGTCCTGTGTTCTTATCCTGGTGTGTCGTACTTAAGCTGGGCAGAATGTTAACTTCGGCAGAACTTGATGGCTACTTCACCCCGGTTAAATGGAAACTGAACAAACAATAGAGTAGAGACTCTTGCTTTACACTGCAATAAGAGCAACCCTACGTTAGGAACGTGTTGTATCAGCTCCAAAAATAAGATATCTCGTATCTAGTATTAGGAAAGTACGAATCACTGCAAATAATTTAAAAATTAGAAATCACTATGCATAAAAGTAAATCATAAAAGCAAGCGTGCAAATGAACGTACTTTCTGCAGACGTCCACAATATTTATAGATTGATTTTCAAAAACAAAAACCACGCAAGGGACAGGACGAGAGTTCGATTTTCAACTCTGTTACGAAACAAACTAAACAATGCCTCCCTCCTTCCTCCACAACAACGCGCATGCGCGCCAAGCTCTCACTACCTTATCAAACCTACAAACTTCTGTTTCTTCCTGTGCAAGTGAAGCGATGCCTCGCTGGCGCAATTTTATGAGCAATATCTTTTATGTGGAAGGCCTGTAACTTTTCACGTGCGATTTTGTTGTTACCACCACCGATTATCTTGTAATGCTTGGAAATTTTTGTACATTTTTTGCCACAGAAATGAGAGAGTTTTGAAAAAAACTCTACCTGCAATGTACCAGTACTGTCCTTTGCATGGTTTTTGATTTAAAATTCATGTATCACAAACACTACACCCCATTACACACCCCTGGATTTCGTATCTGCATACATCGCTTGAAGCACTTGTGACTGGAGGCTCTACATTGGCATTATATTTCCTGCAATCATTTTTCTGGGAAGTCTTTTTAAGTGAGTTTATCTCATGCGCCACCATCAACTTTCGCAGGAAGCAGCCGCAAAGTTTCGGAGTCGGCAATCTTACTGATAGCGATTTGGATCATATCTTTTGTTCACGCAAATACACAATGCAAGATATTTATAAAATATTGGCCACAATGACAAAACTCTGATTCAGCCAATTGTAGCCTGGGTGACACAATGGAAGCTTATCATTGGAGTCCACTGGGTTGCGTTTATGAACACAGCGGAGAATTCCTTCAAGTTCCAACAATTCAACGCCGCTCCACGTGTACTCTGCTGTGCCTCACACAATATGAAACTATAGGCGTTTTATGCGAAAGAAGTCATCTGCAACACGACGTGGTGAACGCAAAAAGGTGAAAATATTTCAAGAGGTACTTTTTCGTAGGTCATGCATAATAATGTGGAAGTCGTAAATGAGGTCAGATTTCATTATCAACACGGAACTGAACTTTTTAGAGCCCAGTTGATTTTCTGACACTCAAACAAAGGTAAAAAGGCTTACTACCTGTTACAAACTGGCTGCCCTAGTCTAAGCTCTTTCATCCTCTTATGCGCGGAGTTTCTTCATTCGCACCTGCTCAGTTGAAAACTGTCGTTTACTTTTTCCTGCGGACTGGTAAGCATGCGTACGCTTTTTAATCCAAAGTACAGTCTTGGTCAAAAGTCTTAAGGCCAAGGGCTTTTTGCTTGAGCCGGATAACAGAGCCACTACTACGGCACTATTAAAGACCGAATGTCCTTTAATTGCTAGCAGAATGTTTCTTCTTGCCGTAGACAAGCTTCCTGCTTGACTTGAATTTTGAATGATTGCTTACACGGAGCAGTCTACGAAGATTCATTTCGCTGCAGCTGAAAGCTGTGGCCTTAAGACCTTTGACCAAGGCTGTACTTACACTCTTTACAGTTTAGAGCTAAGCCCTACCTTAGTCATTATTTGACAGACCTTGAGACTTGGTGTGTGCGCATAATCGAAATCCTCAACGAGTTATTTACGCAGAGATACAGGCCGAAATCGGTTCATTCCATAAAGTGCACTTTTGCAGCAGCAAACTCCGTCTGCACGTTTCATGCTCGCATTGTGATTAAGACTAGACTACATTTACTTCAGGGCATAAAGCTTATTTCGTATCGTCAATAATTTATTCCTGGTTAAGTTTATTTCTTTATTTGATTTATCACATACTGCGGACCAAATACGGTCGCAAGTTCAATTGCGATAACACTAAATTTCTCACTGGGGACAAAAAAGCGTGCCGTCGGTGAAAAAAGTGGTTCATGACATCACCAGACCAGACACTTCGCATTGGCTATAGGGAAGCGAAATAACCACAGTGGATAAACCTATCGGCTGAATGGTAGCAACGTCATCAAACCGGAAGTTGAAGCACTTCTGTCACGAAGGCAACTACAACTTCTGGTAAAGGTATCACAGATTCTAATGCTATCTTGCAAAACACATTAAGTAATTAGCTTCCCAGAGAATTTCTTGCGATAAAAATCCTAAAGATTTAAACCAGATGTTAAGTGCTTAGAAAATAAACCATTGCCATTATATCTGCTCTTTTACGAAGCAGAAGCTGTAAACTTCTTTTTTCAAGGTGAGGCTATCGGTAGCCTCTCCAGGTAAAAATTTAAACAAAGCCAAAGTACTTTCGCACCTCCAGCACGAAAAGACCTCATCTTAATCGCAATTCTAATCTAATGCTATCTGATTCTAATGCTATCTTGTTGCAAACACATTAAGTAATTAGCTTCCCAGAGAATTTCTTGCGATATACATCCTAAAGATTTAAACCAGATGTTGAATGCTTAGAAAATAAACCATTGCCATTATATCTGCTCCTACGAAGTAGAAGCTCTAAACTTTTTTTTTCAAGGTGAGACTATCGGAAGCCTCTCCAGGGAAAAATTTCAACAAAGCCAAGGTACATTCGCACCTCCGGCGCGGGAAGACCTGATCTTAATCGCAATTGCAACCTACTAAACAGCATGTACTTTCTATATCATTTCTTCTCAACTGAGGTTTGTAATGTGCCATAATTTGCTGCGTCCAATCTACGGACTAAAAATGTTTTATGGTTATAATTTATATATTTGCGGATTATGCACTGATGTGGGTTTTCTCGTATATTGTTTTAATAGTACCCACCAAAACACTTTCTGTCTAACCTAACTGTCGTCGCCATCGCGCGTCAGACTTGTGTAGCGAATGCTTACTGGCTCTTTCTTGCGCCTCAGTTTCTAACGTTGTTCGCTGCACTTGGCTATTATGCGAAAATAACACATCAGGGTAGTGTAGGCACCTGACTTTTGTAATGTTACAATCGAGGCTTTCATCCCACAGGAATGTAGGGATGCATATGCATAGGTAGAAAAATATCGCCAAGGTTCCAGAGGCATAATCATTCATCTAAATGGGCCGCGTTGGTTATCAGCGGAATTAAAGTGTTCTTGCATGTGGGCGTCATGAAATATAAACCAGGTGTGAAAATTCTTGATTTTTGTTTACTTTAGGAGAATTGAGATCTACAGACGAAACGTCGAGAACAGACTATAACCTGACAATAAATAAAGAACTTGATAAATTAAACCATTCTAGATGTAAACAATCCAATTTTTTATTCTTGTAAGATAGGGTATCATCCCCTTGTCTCTAATTTTGTGTCTAAATGTTTTAAAGAACATTTTATTGCCCGGTTTTTCCAATACGACTCATTCAGTGGCGCCTCTCGAATTATTAATTGAGGATTGTTCTTTCACAGTGGGTAGCACAATGTTTTTTTTTCATTTGTTGTGACGTGACTCAAATACAACTTTATTGCCTTACAATATATCACAGGTCACCAATTCGATGCAAGACACCGAAGTAACCACAGACACCTGAAGCTCGCTCTTCTGTTCTCTTAACAATCCAAGCACCAGCTAACGTGTTTAAGCAAGTTCTGAGAAACTGCTGTTCAGGCTGAAATGAGCGTCAACGTGGAGGCCAAGCCGGATCATGGAAGAGTTTTCAGCAGTGTCCCGCCAAACGCACTGCATACGACCCGCCCCTCAGAGTGTACCTTGGACGGATGGACTTCCACGAAGGAACAAGATATTGAAGAGGGTTTCAAGGAGGACATCAGAGAATTCGGGACTCTTGGGGGTAAGAAGCGTGCGCCAACGCACGACTCAACGACACGCAAACTGGCTTGACTTTGAATTTCAGCTTCTTTCTGCGAAGGCAAGTAATGACACCAGGCGTTAAGCCATCGCCGAAAGCAGTACGATGCAGAGTGGTTCACCCTACCAAGGGTGCGCACTTGACATTTCTGCTCGAAAACGGAAGGAGCACAATGATGACGTGCAAAGAACACATTAAGCTTCCAGATAAGACATGGTGAGATGATTTAAGTGATATTTCGACGGAATATTTGGAGAAAAACGGCTATAATGCAGGTGACAAACTGTCCCTGAGATTTGGGATAGTATTACCAGTGGTTAATGCGTACTAATGACGTTATTAGTATATCTAGGAACAATGGCGTGCATATCTGTGTATACACATGCATGAGCTCAGCCCAACCACTTTCTCTCTTGTTGTCAGGACGGCTATTGAGACAACTTCAGGCTTACGCCCGCAACGCTCTCCACTTTTCAATTACCTCTGTTTCTCTCAGTACGCGCCGATATGTCCTCGGAGGCAGTGACCAAGTGTTGCCGCATGCTCCTGGCACTTCCTAAATATTAAAGTCGTGCTTCCGATTCCTCCCACTACACTTGCCTCCGGCGTTGATCATCTCTCTGAACTACGCACCTTTCATTGGCCACCATTCCTTGGTGAAACGTGCCAAGGAAGTGACCGCCGAAAATGAGGCCTCTGACTGCTGCCTCAACAATGGCACGCACCCTTCTTCGAAATAAAAATATAACGATTCCTTACTTACACATGAGCTGGCTAATGGAGATCAAAGGGTTAGGTCTGTGTCCAAAAACGTACGTAACAGGGGGGACAGTAATGAGTTAGCCAGATGCCTGCGGCAAAGCAATGGTATGGTCTGCGCAATGTATACATGAATTAGTGTAGGTTCACATTAAGCACCACTCTCTTCACTGCGATTCTGTCTGTCTCCCTTATACGCTCTGTTCTGTGGAATGGAAGCGCCGCCACGTATGGCAGTTGTAGTAGTGAAAACATCTTGAAAGACTGAAACTGAAGTCCCCACGGCTGGTGCCCCTAGTCATACATCAATGCGAGTTTGAAAGACTGACTGAACCCTTCTGAAGGCGAAGCCGCTGTTTCCCAGAGGTTGTTGCACCTCTGTTGAACCTTTTGTTCTGTCCGTGTACACGTGGTATTAACGTGAGCGATTGTTTAAACTACAAGAATGCTTTCGCCAGAACAGCTGTGCGCCACGCTTAAACTCAATCGAAATCCGACTGGCTTAAAAACTGTCTTATGGCCGTCCGACCATGCCACGGGACGGTGCAAGCCAGGTGCTAAAAAGACAACCTTGATGGCAGCTGCGAGTCAGTCGTCTTGTTGATTGAAGAGCTCCGGAACAAAAACTTACCACGGTACGTGCGTGTAGCGCGAAACGGGACAAGGCACAAAGAAAGAGGCACACAACGCAGGCCCTAACTTCCCACTGACACAAACCTAGGAGACCAGGACGTGATCCGTGAGGGCCCTCACGGACCACGTCCTGGTTGCCTAGGTTTCGGTCAGTCTGATGTTAGCGCCTGTGTTGTGTGCGTCTTTCTTTGTTCCTTGTCCCGTTTAGCGCTACACTCATATACCATAGATCACCATTACCGAATCGCCCAAATTTCTACCCTTGTAAAAATTTACTTCTGAATCATGCATTGTTTGGCGAGCAAAGCCATAGAAACTGGCATCCGAAATTGGTCTCCTGTGATTGGCGGTACAAAGGTTCGGCCCGAAATCAAATTCCTCAACGCATACAGGCCTAGGTACCGAGCTCGACAAATTCGCAGTACAAACAGAATAGATCTACGTTGACGATGAGTCTTCTACTGTGTCACGGATCTCCCCGGAGAACACTCGGACCGAAAGAATGAACTGGGCGACAGGTGTACCCACACAGATGCACATTTAATACACCCTACGTGACTCACACAATAGAACACAAAACTAACAAAACTAACACAAAACACAAAGACTATAAATACACATGACCTGGGAACTCTGCTACCCTCGTCTACTACTATCGTTCTACTATTCGTGGTCGGCGTTCGTGCTTACGGTTGGTTCGACGCGGCTCCGGCGTTGTATGGATACAGTAGCTGGCGTCGAGGCGGCGTTCGACGTGCTTGGGCTGGCGTCACTGGCGGCGTCGCTGGCGGCGTCGCTGGCTGCGTCGTATAAGCTCCAGGTCTAAGCGCCCGTGAAGATTATGCCGCTGATGGTGGCGTTGGGGCCAGCACCCGGATGGGTGGCAACAGCGCTGGACAACACCCCTGGCGGTAGCAGGTGGTAGCGTCCTTCGTTGACTCCCGGAACGGGCTGAGGAACGTCAGGAAGTCCCCGATGCAAAGCCGTAGAACGCGAGCGCACCGGAGCAGTAGCCGGCGTCGCTGTCTTCCAGCCAAAGCGTCCCTGACCCGCTGGAGCCTCCGCTTCTCTGTTCTTCCCACCACCCCCCGTGCCTCGCTCTCCATAGCCCTTTTATAGCCTTGGCGTCAGTCTACGTAAGCCTTATCGTCGTCTTCTCCTTCTCTTCTCCCCCAGTCATCTCTCTCCACCTCACCGAATGCTTCCTCATTTTCTTTATTCTTCGGTTAATCCACGTCGTTTTCTTCACACCTATTAACTTCATTATTTTATTTTAGACTCCTTATTATATCTGACAAGGGCCCCATCTCTCAAGAGTTTTTCCACGGAAAACTGCTCACGTCATCCTCATCTTCAAGCCATTCACCAACTATCTTCTGCGGCGGTTCTGGACCGAGCACAAAACTCACCGCAGATGTCCACCCCACACTAAAACCACACCATTAACACATCAGACCAAACTGCAATTTCAGAACATTAGCACACGACTGCCGTTGTCCGTACAGAGTCCTTAATAAACATGTTGATGTCCACAACACACTCGCTTGTATATTCACATAACAATAGCAACCACAACAGCAATTCTACAACAACACCAAAGAGATACATTCCAGAGATACCTAGAGCCGTTTAGTTCCCTTTATCTGTAGAGAGGTTAAATTTGCAACATATGACCTCCGTTTTGTCTGGCCTATCCGAAAACATCTCCCCCTTGATTGGGAGTCGAGCTGTGATTGTCTGTCTTCATTTACAATGGGCTTCATTAGTACCTCATCCCCTTCTGCATTTTTATTCCCATTGCACGTGGGCACCTCGCTAACATCACCTGTGTCCTCGGCTACTACCGAGCATGCTACCTTGGGGCCATACCGTACTGCATCCCTTTCTTCGTACTTCAACATATTTACATGGAAAGCCTTCGTAGTGTCATCTATCAGTAATTCATAATCCATGTCTTTTTTTCTTCCGCGCCACGAGGTACGGGCCCTTCCATTGCATCAGTAACTTATTATGATCCGTGGGTAGCAGGACAAGAACCCTGTCGCCCGGATTCAGATTCCTGTGAATGGCATTCTTTTCATAATATCTCTTATGGCGTTCACGCGCCTTTTTCAGCCCTTGATGTGCAAGCCTGCATGTTTCCTTCAACCTGTCCCGCAAATCAAGAACGTACGTGTATGTTGTCTTGAGATCTGAAGCAATCTCTTTATTAGCCCACAGCTCCTTGAGTATCGAAAGTGGACTTCTAACGGTTCTCCCGTACAACGTCTCGAAGGGAGAGAAACCGACTCGTTTGCGGTACTTCGCGGTAAGCAAACAAAAAAGTTGGGAGATATCTATCCTAGTCAGCAGGTCTGTCCTGGCAGATTTTCTTGATAATATTTTTGAGGCTGCCGTTGAAACGCTCTACAAGCCCATTACACAGGGGATGGTAAGGCGTCGTCAGTAACTGCCTTACTGATAAAAGGCGGTTAACCTCCTTCATTAGTTCCGATGTGAAGTTCGAGCCCTGGTATCTCAAAACTTCGCTCGGGAACCCGTAACGCGAAAACATCTCCACAAGACCCTCCGCCACTTGGATACTGTCAATAGTCCTCAGTGGAATAGGGTCAGGATAACGAGTGGACACGTCAACCAGAGTAAGCACATATATATTGCCTTTGGCGGATACTGGAAAGATTATCCCCACAATGTCAATAGCCACTAGCTGAAACGGTAGGTCGACGGCTGGCATCTTGCCCAGAGGTACAGGACCAACTCTTCCCTTCGGAATTCTGCGCTGGCACACGTCACATGAGCGAACAAAGCGCTTAACGTCACTCTGAACACCCGGCCAAAAGAACTCCTCGGTGATCCTAGACACCGTTTTTGAACACCCTTGTGTCCGGCCATAATGGTGTCATGTCCTAAGCGTAGCACGGTCTCTCGCATATCTCTCGGTAACACCAGCTGTTAGACCCGCCATCCTGAGCTAAATATGTTTTCCCTGTGCAGAAGACCATTTACCAATTGATATTCTAATGACGCACAACTCTTCTTTCTTTTCACTTTTTCCCCGACTCTTTCGAAGCAGGCTTTAAAGCTCGGGTCTTCCTTTTGCCTAATTGCAATTTCGCCCGGTGTTACGCACAGGCGCATTGTAACAGGAGTAGAGAGCGGACGCTGCGTTGCTCGGGCTGTCGCTTGAGCCCTTGTCTTCACGGCCGACGAGAAACTGATTGCCCCATCACCCACCTGAGCTGTCTAGGGCCTTTCCTCTCTTGGGTGTTCTTCAACGTCGAGCATCCTCCACTCGGGATCGGGGTGTTCGACACCTCTTGCACCCGCAATGTTTCCCAAGGTGAGATCGTAGATGGGTTGGTCTACGCATTTGCCACTTCCTGTCCAGTATAATATGGCGTGGACACTAGAATCCTGGCTTCGGGCAGGTACCTTACTGTGCTATCTACTAGAGTCGCGACCTTCGCTTCCCCTGTAAGAACTTCGTCCTTCACCAGGCTTCTCCGAACCAAGACCAAAACTGCGTTGGCTCTGCTTTCTCTAAGCACCAATATAGGACGGTCCCCTATTTGCCCAACCACCACTGGCATTGCTGCTTTCGACTTGGGTGTACCACTCACCTCTCCATTTCCCAGCGGCGTTTGCTCTTCTTTTAGCTGTGGAACTTCAGGAGGTGTGACAAGTTCTGCCCGAGAGTCGACAATGCATGCGGCTCGGTCCTGCGTTCTGTATCGGCAATCATCCTTAGCATGACCCCTCCTCTTGCAACCTTGACACACAACCTGTGTTTTTTGGGCATCGCTACTAGTCCGACCGTCAAATGCACGGTGTCCCACCTTGCCGCAGAGAAAACACCTTACTGGCGCCTTAGATGCACCGCCATGTGCTCTTGGTTTTGCCGCATCTGTCTCTAGGATCTTTTGGGTTTCCTCCTTTGCCTTACTCAAATTTCTTAGCCTTTGAGCCTCGAGGAATTGGTCTGCTGTGTCGGCGAACTCTTCCAATGAACACAACTTTTTTTCTTTCAAGAATAGCGCAAGCTTTGAGCAGCAACACGCTAAAAATTCCTTTGTGACCAGCTTGTCACGCCCCCCTTCAAAACTCTTTTCTGTATTTGACATATCAAGCCACCTATCAAAATAGTTGGTCAGCCTGCAGGAAAACTGCTTAGCGGTTTTCGAATCCTCAGGTTTCCCTGTGTGAAATCTTTCCCGAAATCTCTCTTCCGTAATCCTGAAACTTTAGAGGAGTGTCTTTTTGGCTTTATCGTAGTCCATTGAATCAGTAGCGGACATCCTTCCAAACACATTCAGCGCCTCTCCGATTAAACACATGCTCAACACCGTGGCCCATTCACTGCGCTTCCAGATTTGCCCCAAAGCTATCCGCTCGAACGGTTGCAGATATGCGTCCAGATCATCTCTTTTGTTACCGAAAGGAGCCATCAGCTTCCTTGGACAAACTCTGGCCGGTCTAGAAGATTCTCTACACACTAAGGAACGCTGATCACTGTCCGTGACCTCCTAATATCTTCCCGCGAGATGCGCCTGTTTCCACAGAAGAAACTCCTTCTCCCGTTCTATCCTCCTTTTCTCTTGTTCTTCTGCCTCGCGAGCTCTTCTAGCTTCTCACTCTTCTGCCTCGCGAGCTCTTTTCTCTTCTCGCTCTTTTGCCTCGCGAGCTCTCTCATCTGCTTCGCGGGCTCTTTTTTCGGCTTCGCGAGTGTCTGCGCGTGCTTGCGCCCTTTCCTCTCTGTGCCTATCTGCTCCTCTCTCGGCCTCTTTCTCTCCTCGTCATAGCGACGCATAGCCTCTTCCTTGCTTAACCCTAGCTTGAGTGCCAGTTCTAACGTTTTGCCAATTCTTACTTTCTGCCGTCGAGAGATCGGATAGATCCGAGACAAAGCAAGAAAGAAACAAGGAAATGAATCCTGGCACAGCCTCACTACTTATCTTTGTCACGGATCTACCCGGAGAACACTCGGTCTGAAAGAATGGACTAGGCGACAGGTGTACCCACACGGACGCACATTTAATACACCCTACGCGACACACACACTAGAATACAAAACTAACAAAACACAAAGACTATAAATACATACGACCTGGGAACACTGCTACCTGCGTCTACTACTAGCGTTCTGCTATTAGCGGTCGGCGTTCGTTCTCACGGTTAGTTAGGTGCGGCTGCGGCGTTGTATGGGTCCAGTAGCCGGCGTCGAGGCGGCGTTCGACGTGCTTCTGCTGACGTCGCTGGCGGCGTCGCTGGCTGCGTCGTATAAGCTGCCGGTCCAAGCGCCCGCGGAGGTGATGCCGCTGATGTTGGCGTTGGGGGCACCACCCGGATGGGTGGCAACAGCGCTGTAAACACCCGTGACCGTAGCAGGTGGTAGCTTCCTCCGCTGACTCCCGGGAACGGGCTCAGGAACGGCCGGAAGTCCACGATGCGAAGCCGTGGAACGCGAGCTCACCGGAGCAGTAGCCGGCGTCGCTCTCTTCCAACCAATGTGTCCCTGACCTGCCGGAGCCTCCGCTTCTCTGCGGTTCTCCCCCGTGCCTCGCTCTCCCTCGCCCTTTTATAGCCTTGGCGTTTGCCCACGCGAGCCTTGTCGTCGTCTTCTCCCTCTTCTCTTCTCGACCAATCATCTCTCTCCACCTCACCGAATCCTTCTCCACCAATCATCTCTCTCCACCTCACCGAATGCTTCTTCTTCCACTTATTTATTCTTCGGTTAATCAACGTCGCCTTCTTCACACCTGTTTCCTTCATGGAAAAGCTCTCGGCTATGCTACCGCAAGTATCGAGGAAAGTAAATAGGAATATAAATAGTGGCAAAAACTAAGTTCAGTTCCGGAAACGCGAAACTGCCCGGGGAATTCGATATGTTGCGATTCGAGAGTGGCTTCTCGTGCTTATGCTTCTACCGTGAATGAGGAAAAAATCCAAAACTCATCGAGAAAATAAATTGGAGTGTGCACTTAAGTTCCACTATTAGGGTAGGACGCGCCTCTAATTGATTAATGCCCATATATGCAGAGCTAGTCATTCTCTGCTTAACAATAATATATTCCTGGTGCAGCGGTTAAGCAATGCGCCATTCCCTGTGATGTCAGGTGCTGCCACCAGTGGGACTTGTGCGATCCAGGTTGCACCTCCCGGCAACCTTTCGCGATCAGCCATTAATTTAACTGCCACCTGCCACAGTGTGCTGTTAGCTCAGCATCCAGTGGGTACTTTGTGATGACGCCACAAGGTCACGTGACCTGGCTGCCGAACCTATCTCCTAGGTTCTTTCTCTGGGGATTTTTCGGAGATTTCTCGCTCACGGTCAACGACGCCGACGCCAGATTGTCTGTGACACGCGCTCTCTAACCTTATCCGGTTAAAATATATGACCTCATAGGAACCTAGATCATTCAGAGATGTGGTCGCGCAAATCAGTAATGACTAACTGATAAAATTCACCACTGGAGCTCGGCCCAATACCTCCGAGGAGGCCGAAACCGCATCAGCGTCTGTGATAAGCGATTTCACCTTGCTGTCTACTTACCAGTTCTTTTCTCTCTCTCTCCAGTTTTTTTCCTATCGTTGGCCTCCGTGGCCTAAAATAGCATGCCCTTTGACACTGTTCTGATATAAGCCATTTATCAGTTGCACGAAGTCTGATATGCTCCTACCCGATCCATCTTCGGCCGCCCTCCTGCAGTTGGCAGCTGCATCCGCGCAGCTCGAGTGCTCTTTAGATTACGGGAACAAGTACACTTCTAAGAGGTCGTCCGGTGTTTTAAGGGCATGCTTTTTTTCTTCCTTTGTCCGACGTCATTCGGCAGTTATTATATGTCGTCTTCTCAAGTGTTATTACTTAGCCTATCTAGTTTCGTCTTTCTTGGCCGGCCCTTATTTTGTCAATCACTCAACTCTACTTCCTGAGCTCATACCGTCCCGATGTTATGAAAGTCACAGAAATAACAGCAAAAAAAATTTACCCCTATGTTACCTCAGCATCCCCAATTATGCTAATCCTGCCTGCAATTGCTGCATCTGAAAAATTTTGCGCGTCAGCTACAGGCTAAGTTGTCTGCCGGCATGTGTATAGCAAAAAAAAGAAATCCGGCGCATTTCAATGGCACAGCATGACAGCGTGGCAGAGCCTGCGGTGCCAGGTCATTGGCGCCTTCAAAACTTACTTCTAAACCTACTTCTAAACCTGCTTCTAAACCTGCTTGTAAATGTCCTTCTAAACCTACTTCTAGACCTACTTCTAAACCTGCTCCTACTTTCTCATCCGGCGTTTCTCGCACGCTGTGGAGGCTCTTAGTGTCTGCCGCGCATTCCCCCCATATGATTTCTTCACTCTTATATTGTCTACCTTTTTTTTCCAAGGCGAACAGAATTTCGTATGTCTCCTCATTTGCTGCGTGTGTGCCGCTTCAATGGTTCCCTGGTTCTTTCATGTCCTTGCATGTAAGCCCGCATGAAAATGGGTAATCTTTCACTCTCTCCTTTCCAAAAAATGAAAGTCACTGCTTCCATTCACATTCTTCTTTCATTTCGACAAAGCTCTAGCTTGCTTTAGTCCATTACCCGTGTTTTTTTTTTTAATTTAGCTTGCTGCAAGCTCTATTTGAGAACTTTACTGGGAACTGTATCCTTGAGTCGACTATTGCACCGCCTAACGTAGGCAAAACTCGCTTTTCATTCCCACACATCGATCGGTCCCGGCTTGCATGGTGCCGCCTGCTCTTTTAATAACTCGTCGCCAAGTGCGCGTGCTGCTTCGGCGGCGTCCGCTCCAGCTACACGTAGGCCAACGCTGATCGACTTCTTGAACTCTAGCTGGGCATCGTTGAAAAGCATAGAGTTTCTTACTGTTAACTAGAGGTAAAGCTGGCGCGTCTGTGGGAGTTTGCATGGAGCTTCCTCGAGACCACCTGTACCACCATGGGCGCTCTAAGCATCATCGGGTGGAGATCTATCGACTGCAGAACTACAACTTTTGCCCCCAAAATAATGAAAAACAAACCTTGTTCGATAATCAAGAATGTCCTCTCATTCAATATTTTGTCTTTAAATTACGACAAACGAGCAGAAAATCATGTAAATATAAAGTTTGCCCAAAATAAGCGGTGGCTTGCTCTCCTATTGGCCAAGCATTGCAGACCACAAAAGCCAACATTTCGTGCTTAACAGGCGCACTTTTAAAAAGAAATATGTTTTTGAAAAAGATGTTGTCGGTTCAGCATTTTAAAAGGTTTTTCTACAATATTTCGGAAAACAATATCCTTCTATTGGCGTCGTGTGCTGTTGCATTTTTGCTACTATGGCTTTTGCACACTACTTTTACGCCGAAGTCGTCTGCGCTTGGAGCGCGCCGTGGATACGGAATGGAACAACTCAAAACGCCACTCTGTGTTCCTGAAAAAAACCTACTTTTCCGCACCAAATAGCTCATCGTCCTATGACGCTTTGAGCGCCCATGGAGGTACAGGTGCAGCGCCGCCAGCTTTCCCTCTACTTAATAGTAAGAAACTCTATGTTGAAAAGTGCTTTGGAGCAAACATTCGGTGCTTTTTTTTAAAACCTGCCGCGGAACGACGAGCACTCAGAATACGGCGAGTGGAAACAATTAGCGCCTCTATTTTATCTGATATACGGTGGGGAAATATGCAGGGTGTTTCAACTAAGACTTAACTAAGTTTTTGAAAATAAAGTTTTGGAGTTAGTGCGCATTTTTCGGCATAGAATTGTCAGCGCTGTAGTACATCGTAGTACAGCTGAGATGTCCTAACAAGCAGGCTGCTTCACTAATATTCAATAGTTAAAATTTTTACTATTACCATTAGTCTCCTTAAATATTTGAAGGCGTGTAGCTCACCGTAAGTAATATCTATATCACTTTATTAGAATTTTAAAAACGCGAGCAGAGTCCGGTTGGGCGCTCTGGCCCAATAAATGTTGCATACATCCCGCCAAAATACAGGGGCTTTCGAGGAGTTGGCAAGCAAGCAAGCTCTCCAGTGCACGTAACTTGTCGAAGGAGCCAAAATTTGTTGGGCCACAGCTCCGAGGGTGACCTCGTTTTCGAAATTCGAAAACCTGACATTAGTGTTACTTACGGTGAGCTGCACGCCAGTCAGCAATTTAGATGTTAACAATAAGGGTTAAAAGTTAACTATTTAGTATTAGTTAACCAGCCTGCTGGTTCGCAAATCTCAGCTCTACTCCGATCTACTAACGGCTGACAATGCTATGCCAAAATATGCGTTCCTCTAACTCTAAAAGTCTATTTTTAAAAGTTGTGTAAAGTTTTAGGACAAACACCCTGTATACAGCTTTACATGCTGTGTGTCAGATTTAACTCAACCACTGTTTTCACTCTGGCATGGTTGCGAATGCTGATTGCTATTACGGACCTAAAAGGCCACTGAAGAAATTCTTTATTTCGGCAATATTGAAAATATCTAATGTGTGAAGCTTGGGGGGAAACGCGTGGTTTTTTTTGTAGTGGCATTCAAAATGGCAAAGTAATCGCCTGATAGTACATTGACAGGATTATTGTCTCGAAGAATGCATGGGCCCATAGAAGTTCTCCTAAAATAGGAAATAGAACTTTGTTATCCTATGTCAGGAGTTTCAAGGAAGACTAATTCTCAAAAATATGTTTTTGAAGTATATATATGACTTTTTCAACATAGTAGTATGAGTTTGGCGGACCCCAGAAAACCGGTGAAATCATCCTAATTAGTATGTTGCTAAAATAAGTTTACTGAATAACTGTATGCTAAACGAGCTGGCGCCTAGTGCACTTATGAATTTGTAGCTGATCGTTATTAATAGCCAGAACAGTTTTTACAGTTTTGAAAACTCGATTACCTTTGCACTTTGGATCGACGAAATTTGTCTCTTTTTTCTAGTTACGTACGCTGCAAAGGTTGCTTTCCTACATGCTTTTCGAAAGCGCATGTAGTTAAACAGTTAATTACCAGAAATGTGTTAACCAGGTTACTACTTAAGACAACTGAACGGCTTTCCGGTCTCCACCAACACAATTAGTAATACCATGCCGGAACAGCCATGTTTTTTACCCCAAAAAGCCTATTTTTGAAAATTGTCTTCCGTGTAACACCTAGTATAAGAGAATACTATACAGCATTTGAAACAGTGCGATGAACCAGGAGTACCACATACCACAGTGCAAGGCTGTATGCGATGATACCATGCTGAATAGGACGGTTCTCGTCCCTGCTCTTAATTCCTCGATCTTAGCTAACTTTGCGTTGCGGGAGTTGTTCTCACGTCACGTGCGGATTTCAGACTTCAAAAGAATAAAATGCTTTCCAACGCAAAAAGGCGTAAAGGATTACATACATGCGTCGTGGCGGCGTTTATTTGCGTCACGTTTGTTTTAGTACAGACGTTTATCACTGATTAGCAGCTTCGGGAAATGGGTGTGTTGTGTCCGACGAAACCGGGTTAACAAGATGAGGAATAAAAATATTAATGAAGAAAACTGAGTCGGAGAAAGAAACATAGGAGATACGGAGAGAGAATAAATCATATTTGTCGCAACATCTAGATTTTCTATTCCATCGCATTTTGCAGTTTAAACTTCTTCAAGCGAGCATCCCGAGTACGTGTAGGTAGCTCCTCATGAAAGGGAGCTCAATATCCATCTTCATCCAATGATTACCCCATATGCGTGAGTGAAGCGCCGACATTCGTTTTATTTTTAATACTCTTCCTAGGTACCGATAATGCCTTTGAGGCATCTTAAATTTCTGTATAGAAATAACACCGGCGTTTGTTTTTATGTGCAAACTAACTCTTGTTTTAGTATTATAAATACCTGCGCAAGTTTAGACGATAATGCTGTCGCCTTGATCCTTAAGCGGCAGTTGAACCGGAGAATCTGCGTTGTCTGGAATGTGCTGTTTTTTTTCCACTGGTCATAGGTAGGTCTATTTTGGATGGGATCGCAAACTACTGAAGTGTGGCAGACTACAGCTATTAGTATCGCTTCCTAGACCTTGCGTGGTGCGAAACCTAGTTCCTTGGTTCTCTGCTGACTTCTACCGATAACTTCTGTGCGAACTATCCTCGCCGCGTTCCACCTTTTAATGTAACTAATCCAGACCATTCCTCGTTACATATGTGTACCAGAGGCTATGCAGGCATCTTTCATGCAAAAATAATGTATGCTCTATTAGCCCAGTTTTCAGCTACGCATATAAAATTGGTGCTGTAGCCAAAGCTCTTCAAGCCAATACTATTCCAAGGGCATTCCAAGGGCATACGTGGGTTGACTATAATGTTTCTTTTTCCAAAAATAAATAACCGCGATAATATTCATAGGGGTCACAATATTTTCTTCTGTATCAAGACTAGTTCAATAATAAAATTCTTGGCACGTCGATCTGAAAGAAGTCTTATCTACATGTAAATTCATCAACTAAGACGAAACACAATGTCAATTTTTACTTCTGTAAATTAATATTTACTGGAAACAATCAGTGGATGTAGTGGTCCTAGCAAAAGTTGCAAATTCCTTTCCAGGCGCCGTACCCCTGTATTCAATTGCCTGAATGTTCTAGGTAAGTCTGCTCAACGCATCAAAATACTTGGTGGGAATGATGTGCCTTAAACGCCATTTCGCGCCATTGCATAAAAGTCTTGCAAGATGCTGCAAATGCGACCTTTGTGACAAATCTGCGGGAACGGTATGCTTAGGTATTCTTGCAATGGTTAACTGAATCTGCAACTAACGCTAACTTCCAGAACCCAACGGCTGGAGAGTGTAACATGGCTGCTTCAGTGATGTGCAGTCGTAGTGTCGGCCCCAGCACTGCCGATATCCCATTTTTGCCGCAGTAAAAGATGGACACCACTACATTTGGCGTCATTATAGAAAACGACAGGAAGTAAAACACACGCTTCAAGCGACAACTTCATGGTTTTATGTCGACCGTCCAAAGGGGCTTGCAATTTCCTATCACTTCATCCACCCACACAAGTTATTGTCCCGCAGTATTATTCACCCGATGGATTTACGCTACTCCATTTCGCTGTTCTCAATCTGCGGCCAATAGCTCCTTATCTGTGACATCCCATTCCAAACAATGGCTCTCTTTTGTCACTTTGCGGCACCACGTTTCACTTCGTGATCATCCACTCAGGTGATGATGAGACTTCTTTGATTAGATTAGATTAGATTCGATTTCTGTCTCATTACTACCATTGCCCTTAATAATGGGCTGCCAGTTTTCCTTTCTTCATTTGCTCTTGAACCTAAGCCACCTGTGTCGGCACTTCGATGTACCTGTTTGTTCGTTTTGCGTTTAGATAGCGGGAATTCAGCTTGAGGTGAAGTAGCCAGTTTGAGAAAAAGTCAGTTTTGGGCAATTTTCTCTTTGTTTCAATAAACGCGGTATTTAATGATGGAAGGTCTTGCACCTGCTGTTTTTAATGCAGGCGAAAAAAAAGCAATAAAAGCTGCCGATTCATCAAATTTTTTTTTTTGCCACACACAAGAGGTTTAAACTTTCGTTGTTTTCGTACACGCCCATTGTTTCAATTCGGAATGGTTTGGGAGGTAGAATTAGGCGGAGCAACGAGATGCTGCTGGCTTTAACATATGCGGGAGATTACAGATTACTTCGAGCCTAATAATTTTGAAAAATAGGTCTGTTACGATTAGCTACACCAAAAATTCCGAATTCTCCCGTTGAAGTGCTATAGGCCTCAAAGCTTTCGCTTATATTGAAAGAGGGGTTCCTAAAGGATGCCCGAGTATCATTATCACTAACCATAGTTAGGCTCTCTAAGATCATTTCCTTTTATGCTATGGGCTGGTTATTCACTTCATCGAAGATTCTTTTCTGTGTTGTTCATATTGGTTATTACACCGCCTTCCTTGTCGCTAAGCGCGTAAATCATATTTTTTGCTTTTGGTTAGTTTCCTGTTGCTGGATTTCATGATAGCCCCGTTCTGTAGCGTATTCCATGTTGTAATTATTTTCGCTTTCTTGCGCTTGTTCATTACCTTGTATTCAACTTTAGCATTACAGATTTTCATGCTCTAGCCTTTCTTATTCATAGCCTTCGTCGCCTGAAAGAGTTTGCCAAGGTTGTGGCTTCTCTATTTCCTACTTCTCAAGCATACCTCATAAGAATTGTGGTAAGGTTTTAAATAATCGCTTCAACACTTCGCTCATCGTACTCCATTAAACCATAATATTTGTTCGGAAGCGACACTCCGAAATTATGAACTTGTATTTGCAAAAAAATAACTTTCCTCTGCTTTGTCCTGAAGCCTCCCTGCTCTATCTGAACCAAAGAACATTAGCAGTGTCCGAGATCCTCAACACTGAAGTTAGGCTACCGAAGAACCACACTTTGAACAGTGCGAAGGCAACTTGCGGCTCAACTCACGGGGCCTTTGCTCGCATGGAGCAACTTACTCGAAGACAGGCTAGGATAAACACCGCCTTGTTGTCTACAAGTGACAACCCACTCAAAGCAGGCCTGATGGTGCCGCTGGTTATTCAAAAATTCACCGTGCCTTTTATGCGCGTAAGGAACGCAACCACAGCCACATGGTCGCTGGTCTCGAGGCATTAAAGGCTGGCCTGGATCCCATTATTGAATTTAATGAAAACTCCTCTGTTGCATTAATGCACGTTCTGGCTGCGAGTCAACGCGGAGGCGAAAGCGGCATGTGTTCAGCACTGAATGTAGTGTTCATATGCGCGTAAGGAAGCAGAATTCGTAATCGTCTTCCCTCTGCAAAAACGAGGTGCAGCATGCGGATCGGTCACTGCTGATTGTTTGGCTATTTTTCTCGCCTGACTGGTGAGCGAGTCTACAGCACCTGCTTTAATACTCGAGTTCATGCACCTCTGCCTGTTCACAGAAGTATGTTATCCTCTAGGAACACCAGTTTTACTACTGCAGGCTCAGCATAACCTTACAAGCGAAAGTTCGTAGCTTCTCAACCAACCAGAACTAAAAGGTGGCCGAATTGTAATTTTTCGTGTTGCGGCAGCTGTAAGGCCTTAGCATTACTAGCCTTACGATCACAAAAACTGTCCACCTCGTGTTGTGTGATGTCGCCGCCACCCGCCAGAAGGTCTCTTCTCGCTACACATCCGCCTTTGTCCTCCCCCAATCTCCGCCATTCAGAGCCCTCGTCCCGCACCAAAAGAATCCAACACGCCCTCCATGTGCTCATCCCCCCCCCCCCCCAAGTGCCCACGGCAGCCCTCCAGGATGGCTTCACCTACCACCCATTCCTTTTCCCCTCCAGCCATCTCTCCCTTCAGAAGCATACCCATCACCAACATGCCACCTGTACCCTCCAAGTGGCCTTACCCAGCACACGTCCACTCCCCTCCACACAACCGACGCCAATACTTCTGAGAAGCCACGCAGTACTGTATTTTAGAGCTGCGTACAACTTCGGAAAACGGCTCACACTGGTACTTTGACATTCAAGATCAGCCGGGGTCAAAGCGGCCGAGACATTGTCAATTACGCTATTGTGTAGCTATGTGTCTAAGCGTAGTATATGCCATGTGATCAACCATGAGTTTGGACCATTTGTTAAATATGCAGTTATGGCAAATAATGACTGGGCAAAATACTAACGTTAATTTTTTAATTGCAATAAAAAGCAAAGTGCTCTATAGCATTGATTCATATGCTTCTGGAAATCTTTGAACAAGTATGAATGCACTGTGCTAGTTAGCGACTGTCACAACAATTCGGCGCACATTCCGAAAGCCTGCGCGGCGCGGAAGCAATCGCGCCAGCGCGTGCGGTAGACCATTCTGGAATATTGGATAAAGGAGCTCCATAGAGCGTGTAGCAGTGTGTGTGTTAATGCCCTCTCCATTTAGTTCGCCGACGCGGCGCGAAACGAATCCCATCCGAGCGCGCCATCTATCATTTGAGAACTTGGGAGAAAATATTACTCATTGCCGACGGAGAGCGAGGAGCAGGAGTAGGAAAGGCGGTAAGGTTAACCGGTAGATGAAAGCAGTTAGCTACCCTGCACTGGGAAGAAAGGGATGAGGGGCTGTAAAGGTTAGGGGGAAAAGTGAGTGATAAGAAAAAGCAAAAGGCGAAAAGGCTTCGGCAAAGTCACAGCCTGTCGTGCAGGCTCAACACATGGGAGCCGTAGCTTCAAGCACCGCAGGAGGGCCTCGCAGGCCTTCGTCATAGCCGATGATTGCCGCGGCCAGTGCCCAAGGATCTTCAACTCCGTAAACAGGCGTGAATCAGTGTGTTCCAGCGCACGGCGTAGAGAATGACTTTCAGAACTGCACGCTGGACATTCACAGAGAATTAGATATGGTCTCATCCATCACGGCCACAGATGTCACATCCAGTTTTATCGGCCATGCCGGTCACAGTAGACTAATGGTTTGTGAATGCGGCACCAAGGCACAGAAGACCCAGCAAAGTTTCCTCACTTCGTGGTAGGCCGGACGCGAGCCGTAGCTTCAGGCCAGTATCCAGGGATCATAGACCCGTGTTCGAAAACTGGCCGGAATTCCCCAAGTAGAGTGTGATCTCCCGCGCCAGTGTTCGAAGCGGACGCGCTGCGTCAGCTCTCGAGATGGACACGAAATCATCCTCGCGGTGAGCACTTCGCACGGCCTCGTCCGCGCGGTGGTTGCCTGTGATGCCGCTGTGTCGTGGCAGCCATTGGTAGGCATTATCGTGCCCTTTATTGATGGCGGCGAACGAGTAATCTCGAGCGTGCTAAGTGGTGCCCTTTTCACTGCGCTGCCGTGCCCGCGGAGGCGGGTCGAAAGGAAGATATTTGAATTTTCTGGAAACCAGTCTCCACGCCTGATCAATGGGGATGTTTCTGTCCTGTTTTAGTGCACTTTAGGTACAAGGCCTTTTTTTGTATTGCAGTGTCATTTGCGTTACTTTGCATGTGTCGCATTGTATGTTCGTTAGAGTGATTGGAAATTCATCTGTATCATCTCTTTGCTGTATAAATTTGTTTTGTTTATGAAACTTTGGTTCCCACCCATTCTCTGGCTTGCAACCGGCGAAAGCTGGGCACCAAGCGAACACCCCCTTGTACTTGGCAGCTGGATTCTGGCTGAACTTGCCGCGCTGAGTAGAGGGCACTTCCTCTGATACCGACACCGCTACCCCCAAACGCTTTGAGGGTGTCTGCGAGTGCACGCGGCTAAGGCGAGGATGTGACAGCAACCCGAATTGATTAACATTAGTTGGGTTATTGCAGCTAAAGCCAAACTTTGCAGTGTGGCATCGCGTCATATACCGTTGAAAAGATTAGGTTAATTGCAAATGCGCTGCGCTAGTTAACGAGTCTAATTAACGTTAATTAGTTAACTGCACTTAAATCCCAACTTTTCGTTACAGCACGCAGCCATACTTCTTTAAAAACCTTAGGTCAGTTGTGCACTCTGTTAGTTGGAGACCCGAAATAATTAGAGGTAACTTGTTAATTCCAGTTAAAAACCAAAACCAATCAAAATCACAGACCTAACGCGCTACTTACTACTGCAGTTTTAGCAGAGTTTAACCGTTGCCAATTTTTTTTTTCTCAATAAGCAAAGCGAACCGTAACGATGTTATGGGTAAACGATTCGAAATCTGCTATCGCGATGGAAAGAATCGCGTACAACGGGGCGCCTACACGCTGCTCTGATGGAATTCTTTTTCATCGAGCTTTTACTTCGGTGAGAGCAAAAAGACGCTAGAGTCGTCCGTGATGCATTCTAGGGTGACTCTAATGTCTCTTTCTTACCGCCGAGGTAAAAGCGCGATCAGAAGACATTCGAAGAGCCGAGCGTTTCTTTCCTTCGCGATGGTACACCCATAATCAAGAACGCAGATTTGCCGCATCACTTTATTATCGGCTGGATGCATTTACGAGAGATATTCGGTTTATAATCTCTACGATAATGAACAGCGCTTACCAAACAAGGCTATCACACAATATCACAACAATCACACAGTAAACGAAGCAGCCAGACAGTTCCATCAGTTGAACACAAAAAATAACATGTCACACCTAACCTTCAGAAAAACAAAAGACAGGTGGAAGCACAAGGAGCTCAGAAAACGCAGATGGTGAGTATTCACCAGGGATATAAATTAGGCATTGAGTAGCGACATCTTACGTCACACTGCAGGACATGAGATAGCCTCCTTACTTCATAAATGAACTGCGTCCCAGCGCAAGAGGATAAAAGTTCGCCAAATTTTCTTTCTACTGGATTACTTCTAAATAATGCAATCGATCAAGCACCTATTGGTAACCGTGCACCAATTGCACTTTTTGAGCACATTCACTGAAGCATTCCTGAAGACACTATTGGGAATTTTGAGAGCAATTGATTCGTGAGTGGGAATGAGGAGTGCACGTTAAAGATCCCCATGTGGTCGAAGTTATTCCGGTGCCCTCAACTACGGCACCTCTTCCTTCCTTCCTTCCTTCCTTCCTTCCTTCCTTCCTTCCTTCCTTCCTTCCTTCCTTCCTTCCTTCCTTCCTTCCTTCCTTCCTTCCTTCCTTCCTTCCTTCCTTCCTTCCTTCCTTCCTTCCTTCCTTCCTTCCTTCCTTCCGTCCTTCCTTCCTTCCTTCCTTCCTTCCTTCTTTAGTTCCTTCCTTCCTTCCTTCCTTCCTTCTTTCACTCCCTCATTTATCCCTTCTACTACGGTGCGGTTCGGGTATCACCGAGACATGTCAAACAGTTACTACGTCATTTCCTTTTTTCGAAAACAATTTTCATTTTCATTTCTATTTTCAGAGGCTGCTACTGATTTGCGCGCTTTGTTGTGAGAGGTTATTTCGCATCGGGACACCCGCTCCTTGACGCATGTATCCTTGATGAAAAATGAAGAGTAATCAAGTCCTGTGACCTTGCAGGCCACCTCTCGCGTTCATTGTTATCATCATCAGCCTGGCTACACCCACTTCAGCGCAAAGCCTTCTCCCATGTCTCTCCAATGAACGCTCTCATTTGCCAGCTGCGGCCACCGTGTCCCCACATACTTATTAATCAAATCCCTCCACCTAATTTTCTGCCGCCCAGTTCTACGCTTGCCTTCTCTTGAAATCCACTCCGTTACCCTTAAGGACCGTCGATTATCTTTCCTTCGCATTACATGCCCTGCCCAACCCCATTTCTTCTTCTTCATATCGACTAGGATGTCATTAAAACGCGTTTATTCCCTCACCCACACTGCCCGCTTCCGGTCTCTTAATGTAACACGTATCATTTTTCTTTCCATGGCTCGCTGCGTTGTCCTAACTTAAGCTGAACTCTTTTCGTTAGCCTTAACGTTTCTGCCCTGTAGGTGAGTACCGGTAAGATACACGTGTTGTACAATTTTGTCTTGAGGGTTATTGGTAACCTGCTATTGATGATCTGAGAGAACCTGCCATATGCGCTCCACCCCATTCTGATTCTTCTAGTTACTTCACTCTCATAATCCGGATTAGTGGCCACTACCTGCCCTCAGTAGACGTATTCCCTTACCACTTCCAGCACCTCGCTACCAATCGTGGACTGCTGTTTCCTTGCGAGACTGTTGAACATTGCTTCGGTTTCTGAATGTTAATTTTAAGACCTACAATTCTGCTCTGCCAGTCTAACTCATTGATCATGCTTTACAGCTCATATCCTGAGTGACTCAGGAACTCTCGTCGTAGACTCTCTGGTAAACGACGCCCTATTCACTGCATCCTGTTATCAATAGGCTTCCGAAAGGAAGATCGCAGAACATATCATCAGTTGAGCTTTTCAATCAGTCATCGAACTATGGCTGTTCAGTGAGTCTTCAATTAAAATCACAATGAACAGCATCATTATGATATATGTGATGTCAGGTTAGCTCCCGACAAAGAAGTTCCTTTATATTACTAAGAAACAACAAAGGAAAGACAAGATGGAGATACCCAATTCACTTTTAACAAACACTTGATCAAACAGAATCGCACAAAAACACATTTTGTGGATAACAGCAAGCTCATTTTTATTAACTAAGTTGACTGTTATCCTGCCCAGCAGAGCTATTAGTTTTGAGAGTAGCTAACTCTGATAAGTAAGAGTTGCGTGCAACGCTGTGAAATGCTGTTTGGAAATGAAGGTACAAAAATATTCGTAGAATGGCAGTCGATGAGGATAATCAGGTAAGTCAAGAATCTATGTTTCATGGTATAAATTTACGCGAAACCTTCAACGGGGTCGCGCTTTGTCAACAAGCCTTTTACATTTGTCTCATTGAGAATAGCGACGATATTCGCAGCATTGCAGTCGTCGGGTAATTTAGAAACAGCAGTTTCATTTTGAAGCGACGGCGTTTGAAAGGACGCTGTAGGTTGAGAAGAACTCTTCATTTCGCAGTCGCTATACAGACTGATACCTGGTGCCTAAATACCTTCCAGATATTGTAATTGTGATACCCACCCTCTCCTGTTATTTGTTTTTCACTCTTTACTGCAGAATCACTAAAGGTTTATGTACCGGTACCTTGTCCAGGCAGCTGAAGAAATGCTAATCAAAAATATCACTTAAATTTTTTTATCTTTGGTTCCTTTGTTCCAACCTTGGTTGACATAATCGAGATTACTTTGCACAGATCTTTTCGTGCGCGCTTTATTTCACTGACTACAAACATTTCATATCGAATATTTTAAATTTTTTTTTTGTTCAGAGTGCTACGACACTTCCTCTTTTGCAGATTTGTCTTGCTATTTTTTAGTTATTTCATCATTGAGTGCAGGGATTATTCCGCTCCCTTCCAGTACTTGTTCATCAAACGGTGCCTTTTGTTTATCAAAAGCCTGAGAAAATAGTTCGTTGATGGCTTCTGATTCCGAATAGCTGTCGAGAGGTAAGGTCCTTCATTTCAAGAGGGCCTGCGCCCCAATTAAGTTTACAGAGGAAATGTAATTCCTCAACCTCAAAGAGAAATCAGTGTTGTCCTGGATAAATGCATGTGTCCTGTTTAATGGATCATCATTTGGGGTAATGTATTCCATCGGGCGTCACACCTTAACTGAGTTTCGGCCCAACTTCATGTCAACTTGACTCTGTTTGAAAAGAAATTGAACAGACAAGGCAGTTGTGATTGAATAGCTATAATTATTTTGCAGGATCCTACAGCTTGACTGTTTTAAGTGTGGGGGCAAAAAAAAAACAAAGCATAAAGGCAGCATAACCCCTTTCAAGGAAAATGGCTTAAAAAGCGACCGATTTCTTCCTTTAAACTGCAATAAGTGCCATTCTACGTTAGGCACATTTTGTATCACCTCCCAGCATAATATAGGCCATATCTAGCGTTAGGAAGGTACTGATCACTACAAATAATTAGAAAATTAGAATCACCATTCACAACAGTACACCATAAATGCAAGCATCTAAATAAACGTACTGTCTGTATATGTCTGCAAAACTTATAAATTGATTTCTAAAAACGAAAATTACGCATGGGACAGGACACAGGAAAGAACCAGACAGGAGGAGGATGGATTTGCAACTGTGTTATGACGCAACGCCTCCCTCCTTCCTCAACAACAACACGCATGCGCACCAAGATGTCACTGCCTTACCAAACCTAGAAACTTCAGTTTCTTCCAGTGCAAGTGAACAAAAGGCTCGCTGACGCACTTTTATGAGCCATATCTTTTATGTACAGGGCCTCTAACGTTTAACGTGCCATTTTGCTGTTACTACCACCGATTATCTTAGTATGCTTGGAAACTTCTGTACATTTTTTGCCAAAGAAATGACAAAGTTTTTTAAAAAAAAACACCCCGCAATGCACTACTCCTGTCCCTTGCATGGTTTCTGTTTTTAAAACTCGTGGGTCACCAACACTGCGCCCTATTGCACTATTCAGGATTTTGTATGTGCATACATCGCTTGAAGCACTTACTGACTGGAGACTCTAAATTGAGATTATATGCCCTGAAATGATTTTTCCGGGAAGTCTTTCTACGTGAGTTTATCTCATGTGGCGCTATCACATTTACACGGGAAGCAGTCGTCACATTTGGGTGTCGGCATTCTTAATGATAACAAAGTGAATCATATTGTTTGTTCTCGCCATTAACGCAATGCAAGGTATGTATCAAATATTGGCATAATGAAAAAACTCTGATTTCGCCGATTGTAGCCTGGGCGACACAATAGAAGCTTATCATTGGAGTCCACTGGATTGCGTTTATGAACAGAGCGGAGGATTCTCTCACGTTCAAACAATTCGACGCCGCTCCACTCTTACGGTGCTGTGCCTCACACAATAAGAAACTATAGGCGTTTTATTCGAAAGGAGCCATCTGCAACACGACGTGGTGGCCGCAGAAAGAAGAGGTTATTTCAAGAGGTACGTTTTTGTAGGGTCATGCATGCTGTGGTAGTCGTAGATTAGGACAGATTTCATTAGCAAAACGAAGTAGAGCTTTGTAAGCATTAAACATTTTCCCAAGAATTTATTCAACAGCCATTCTTGTTAGCGTAATCGCAGAGGGTAGGCTAAAGCGGAAACAGCTGTTTTTAGTTTACTACCAATCTCTGAAACTGAAAAGCTTCGTGAACATATTAAGTGGCTTACATATTTTCGTATGATGGAAGTCAACAGTCAACGAAACCGAGGAGCATAGAAGAGTGTTTCTTTTTTTATAATTTGTGGGATTAAGCAGTTGATTATAATATTGTAATTATTTCATCGCTGAAATATAACTGATCAGGAACAACATGTCCCCTTGGAGTCCGCCTTGCAGCCCCCGAATAGCTCCGAAAGCACAATATTGGACTGCCGCCGCCGTAGCTCAGTTGGTAGACCACCGGACGCGAAATTCGGCGTTCGTGGGTTCGGATCCTACGGGAGCAAGCGATTGTTTTTCTTCTGCGTTGTAACTAATTATCTTTCAGCGATAAGGTATGTACATTATTAATGTCGAATAATTACCAAATAAATAATTAGAAAGAAAACTTCATTCTGTGCTTCTCGGTTTCGGTGACCTCGGTTCCTTCATCTGTATGCCATAACGAGCCCGTATTTCTTTAGATTAAGGAATGCCTAGGTTCTGGCAGTCTTGCTGCCATGGTTACCATAAGACGGTTCTCGCACAGCTTCCGTCCTCTCTGTTCGATCACATTCCTCACGTGGCACTTGCGGTAGTGAGTACTACGTCCGCCGCTATAGCAAGGGTGGCGCTCGTGGACACTCCCAGGGTTAGTTAACACCACCATAAAAAACCCCAAAAGTATAATATTGTAAAGCCGTAGCACAGTTGATATAGGACCGAACACAAAATTCGAAGGCCGTGGGTTCGTATCTTATCGACGGTGTCTTATAATCAATTATATATTTGCGAGGAAATAATAACACTAGCATTATCGCATTCACTAAGCTCACAAATTACTTTTAAAAAAGAAACATTCTCCTTTGCAACTCGTTTCCGGTCAACGTTGGCTTTCTTCATATGTAATGAGCCCCTCACTCCCCTTCCATTGTCTTATACGAATATTTTCGGGCCGGCACTAGAGAAAACAGCTGTGTTTCCCAAACAATTGGTAAGTGGCCACGCATGATGTATTTGTAGTTTGGACGCACTCGTATTACTCCCGTAAGTTCCAGCTGGCAGGAAAAAATGAGAATTTTTTAAACCGCAGTAAATTTTTAATGTCCAAATAATGGAAAAGGGCATATGATATGTTCTTTTAAAAGCTGGCTATCTTACTCTAAGCTCCTCTTTCTTTCTTTCTTTCTTTCTTTCTTTCTTTCTTTCTTTCTTTCTTTCTTTCTTTCTTTCTTCCTTTCTTTCTTTCTTTCTTTCTTTTAGGTGTGTGGTCTCTTCTATACTCCGTCTCACAAGATGTTTGCAGCACTACGAAAGGTACAGATCTCTCGTCCAATCAGGATGGCGCGCACTACATTAGTGTGTTCCTACGCGCCTGTGGCTCGATCCACCTGATGTCCAGGTGGCTTCTTTCTACCTCTATTTATAGTAGCACCGAGCCACAGGTGTTCCACCGCGCAGCGCCGCGCCTTTCCTCAAAATCCAACTTTCAATTTTCAGTTTTCTCTCGCTTCTTTCCCTCCTTTATCTCTTCCTTTACGATGCGGTTCGGGTGTCCACCGAGATATTGTCTTTCTTCTTTCCCTCCCTCCTTTATCCCTTCCTTTACTGCGCGGTTCGGGTGTCCACCGATATATGTGAGACAACCAGGGTACTGTTCTCATCAATTCCCCTGTTGTCGCGTCGCAGTAAATTTCAGTAATCGTGTCATGTGCATATAAATTTATTTACTCCAGCGTGCCGAGGCAGCCGAGTGTCGATGGTGGCGAAATGCAAAACAAGCCCATGTGCTGCGCGAGAGGCAACGCACGTTAAACGGGTTCGATCATCTCATCGTCCTCATAACAACTGAATTCAGCACTGCTGGTTGTGTCGTCCTCCAGGTTGACAACAATGGCCGGTCCCTGGTCAACAACATCGTCGATGATGTGGTCCAGTTTTCTCATCACATCTTCCTCACTGATAATATGCTGCACGTAATTCTTCCATTTCTCAACAGTCACTTGCGTGATGCCTTGCCAAACCAGAGGCTCGACGTCTTGGAGCTTAAACGTCTTGTTTTGGCTGGCCACGAAACCCTTGACGTCGCTCCAGACAAGCTCTATCGGGTTCAGTTGGCAGTGGTACGGTGGCAGGCGCACAACGAGATGGCCAGCACCTTTAGCAATGCAGTCGACACGGTATTGCTCCCCACCTGTGTTCACATTGCTGACAAGCTGCATGAGCTCGGCCTTCACCATGCCGCTGCTCCACGCGACACCTTTTCCGGACAGCCAAGCCTGTATGTCCTTTTTGAGGCTACTCATCCGCGGCACTTTATCCTGCTTCACAGAATGATATGGCGCGTTGTCCATCACTATAACGCTGCCGGGTGGTAGTAGTGGGAGAAGTCTCCTGGAGAACCAGTTTTCGTAGTGTTCCCCGTTCATTTCCTCGTGGTAATCGCCCGAGTTTTTCTTCGCTCGGAAAACTTCCGCTGCGCCTTCGACAAAACCTTGCTCACTACCGCAATGCGTCACAATAAGCCTGCCACCTTTGCCACTGGGGTTTTGTAGACCAGTCGACAGTCCGGATCGATGCGCTTGGTGTGCAGATTGGATGGTGCAGTCAGTCCACACTCGACTTCGCGTGTGGCCGGCGTTAACCCACGTTTCGTCGGTGAAGAAAATAGGCCTACCCTGGCGTCGCAGCTCCGCTATCTGGCGCAGGTACCGGCGGCGACACTGCACAATGTGCGTCGCTTCGATTAACATCGCATTCCGAGAGCGCTTCTTATATCGGAAGCCAAGTTTCTTCAACATCCTCTGCATTGTCGCTGAGGACACGGTCGGTAGCGTTTCGTCCTCTTCGAAATGCGCAACCACCTTCGCGATAGTTGGAATTTCCCCTCTCTGGAAAAAGGTGTGTACCACCCTTCGCAACACGCTCAGGTCCAAATCGTCCAGCTTCTTCGTCCGCTCGCGGCCTCTTCCGCCAGCACGCTTCTTCGGTGACAACACTCTGCCCGCGTTCAACGTCTCCGTTGTCCACTTGTAAAGCGTTCGCTCGCTCACCTGCGTGAATTTTGCCGTCCTCTTGATGAGCGCATTTGTACTCCAACTGCCCCCGCACTCGACGCGAAGCGCTTCAAGAACATTTAAAGCCACCTGCTTCGCCTGCTTGGGGAAACAGCGCACTGTCGGTGTAGAGCACACAGGAGACACAACAGACTCGTCCGACGCCATGTTGGAAAGTGGCGACGCATCACTACCTCGCAGCAGGCCTCCGCAGAGCTGTGTCCGTACGGGCTTTGTCTGGTAATTTCACCAGTGATTGAAACACTCCCTACCATTTAAATATACCTGTCCAAATCATGTTTTTAGTTGCAATGCTTATTGTTTTGATTAATAGTCATACACTCCTCAAATATTCGAGGGACTATTTTCTGCGTTTCTGCAGCCCTGATTGGACGAGAAAGCTCTACCTTCCGTGGTGCTGCAAACATCTTGTGAGACGAAGTATAGGCGTGTGTTTGTTCAGTTGGAATCTCGTTTTCTTTTTACTGCGGAGATTGGAAACCAGGCGTACAGTTTTGGGCCAAACTTTTTAGCAATTAAGAGCTAAAGCCCTACCTCAGGCGGCATTTGAAAGAGCTCGAAACTTGATATGCGTACAGAATCGACCTCCTCACCGAGTTATTTATGCACAGATACAAAACAAAATCAGCTCAAGCAAAAAAAAATACTGGTTTGCAGAGGGTCAGAGGGTTTTGTACTCGTAATATTACTTCGCATCGTGGTTAAGTTTGATCGAGATGGCAATGTCTCATCGGGAAGAAAAAAAAATATGCCGTCGGTTATGAAATTCGCTCATTAGCTGAAGGGAAGTGACGACACAAGACCAGACACTTCGCTTTCGCTGCAGGAAGCGTAATCACCAGAGTGGATATTCCCATCGGCAGGAGCGAAGCCACAATATCAGACCGGAAGTTGTAGCGCTTCTTGTAAATGTCTCACAGCTTTTAATTCTCTCGGAATGCAAGCATATTAAGTAACTAGGTGCCCTGACAAATTGTTCTTTTGGGTTCTCGGGCTGTACGTGCTAAAGAGTTAAACAAGACTTCTAATTCTTTGAAAGCAAACAATTAAATTATATTTACTACTTTACAAATCGCGTTCCAAATTTTTTTTTTGAACACGCGAATATCAACAGTCTCTCCAGGGAAAACTCCAAAATAGGCGAAATATTATCCCAGCTCCCGCTCCGGTAGACGTGATCATAATCGTAATTTCAACATTCTGAACAATATGCACTTTTTATAAACTCCGATTTATGATGTACCGTAATTTTCTCTGCCCTATCTACAGATGATAGAAGTTTTGTACTAAATATTTTTTGCTTTCACGACTGTCTACCACTGTGGGTTGTATCGTACGTTGCATTCTGCTCAAAAGTACCCATGAAAATATATTCTGTCGATCGTAATTTTTTTATATTCATGTTATAATTTTATCGAGAAAAAAAGGTCACGCGTACGTTCTGCATCTTTCTGGCATCTAAATTTCGAAGCCTGTTGTTCGCTCCACTTGGCTACTATGCGAAATTAACACATATGGATAGCGTAAGCACCTGACATTCGTAATGCTGCAACATAAGAGTTTCTCCCACAGGAAGGTAGGCACGCAGTTTCTTGGATAAAAACAATCGCGACGCTTCCGAACGTAGTGCGGTTCGCCCAACTTCGCCATGATGGGGACAAGCGGATTTAATGTACTCCTGGATGTATAAGCCAGGTGGGAAAATTGGCGAATTTTTAGTTACGTAGAAATGAGACCTACGGACGAACCACCGAGTACATACTGTAGCCTGACAATCACTAAGGTAACGGCCACCAGATACAAAAAAATCCTATGTTTTTGTCCATGGAAGACAGGATATTTTTTGTCTTATTTTTTTATAATTTTTACAGTATATTGATTCTCTGTTTTTGCCTCTGCGATTGACGCAGTGGTGGCTGTTGAATTAGAATTCAGACTAGTCCTTTGGCTGTGGCATACCAATGTTATCTTAATTATTTTTGCATGAAACAAGTAAAACTTTATTGCTTTTAAATCGACCGCAGGTCCTCCATTCGATGCAAGACAGCGAAGTAGTCACTAACTCCAGCTGTCTCTTCACGATCCCTGCATCAGGCACCGTGTGTCAGCAAGTTCTGCGCAACTGCTGTTCACGCTGAATTGAGCATCAACATGCAGGTAATGCAGCGTTTTGCACGAGTTTCCAGGAGCGTCCCGGCAAACGCACAGCATACGACCCGTCCCGTCGAGTGGACCTTGGACGGATGGACTTCCACGAAGGAACAAGCCATTGAAGAGGGTTTCAAGGAGGATATGAAAGAATTCGGGACTCTTGGGGAGTACGAAGTGTGTGCCAACGCACGACTCAACGACGCGCACACTGGCTTGACTTTGAATTTCAGCTTCTTTCTGCGAAGGCAAGCAGTGACACTGGGCGATAAGCGATCGCCGAAGGCAGTACGATTCAGTGTGATTCACGCAACCAGTGGGGTGGACTTGACGTTTTTGCTCGACAACGGAAGGAGCACAATAAGGACCTGTAAGGAACACGGCAGGCTTCCTGATAAGACATGGCGCTTTGATTTGAGTGATTTTTCCACGGAATATTTGGAGAATAACGGCTACATTGCGGACGACAAACTGTCCCTGAGATTTGAGATAGTATTATCAGTGACTGATGCTTAACAGTGATGTCCGTTGTATATCTAAGAACAATGTCGTATATATATATATATATATATATATATATATATATATATATATATATATATATATATATATATATATATATATATATATATATATATATATATATATATATATATATATATATATATATATATATATATATATATATATATATATATATATATATATATATATGCAGGTCTTTGTGTCTTTGTTCTTTATGTGGCAGTAATGGTGTATAACTTTTTTGTTTTTTTTTAATCTGTACGCGTTTCAACAAATTTGTGTTTCTGGCGCCATACTTATATCGCTTATTGAGTTTGGCCAGCACACCAGCCTCAGTCACAGTTCTAATTCTATGTATTCTGCTAACAATAAATATTTTACTGCCAAAAAAGCCTTGTATGCTTATAGTCTCACAGTTTTGTGTGAACCATCATGTGTGCTGATTTCACAATGATGCTTGAGCGGTATCGAGTTTGCTGAGCGGATCGGCACTCCTTTCAGTCAGGCCGGCTGCGTGTATAAAAAGAAACTGAGCACACCACCACGAAGTGTGGTCTGGCTGACCAATTTTAACGCGATAGTGTTAACGGTCCAGTGTTGCAGAAAATCGATCGAGCATCGGTGTTGTTGGCCGTCGTCGAAATATTCACGGAAAAATCTCCAGAAAAGCAACCTAGGTGCATGGGGGCCACCTAGGTCACGTAACCTTGTAACGTTATCACAACCTGCCGAAGGGATAGTGAGAAAACTGCCCACCGGTGCAGGTGGCAGTCACATTAATGATTGGTCGGGAGAGGTTGCCCGGCAAGAATAATGCGGTCTCGTAAGCCTCTGAGTTGGCAGCACCTGCCATCGCAGCGCAGCGGCGCATCGCTTAACCTCTGCAGCACAGCGTCAGGAGTGGTATGAGGACTACCAGAGATTGATCGTTGTCGAGAATGACGAATTCCTTATACACATCCACTGCCACTTACTCGCCCAACCGGCCTATCACACTGCCTACATAATAACCTAAGCTTCAAAAGTCTATTGGGCCCAACACTAGCGTTTAGTTCTTCTTTGCCACGTGCTGTTAAGTGTTGGCAATTATCTTCATGAGTGATTGCTACCATACATCGCCCACTATAATATTCAAGAAGGAATTGACCACCTTTATGCAGTCGTGACATTGTACAGTCAGGCGCAAAAGTCTCTGTACGACGTGTTCCTCAAACGAGGCCGATAGTTCTATTATTATCCAGCGGATGGAGGTCGCATTTGTGGAGATGAAAGCACAAAAGTTTTCACTTTCACCCTCGCAAGTGTGGTCACCAGCCGCTTGCTATTACCAGTGCTATAGGCTTCGTTTGAGAAACACGTGGTTCATAGTTTATGCCGCGGATTGTACGTACAATGCGTTCATGATGTGCAAGTTGAGTCCGCGCAATGCTGCGATTGTTTACTGCTTTTCTTTGTGTATCAATATGAGACTTATTTCCTCAATTATTTAAAATTCATTTGTAGCGCGTATAGATAAGGGCCAATTTACGCAATTTTTTTATTGCAGCAAGGCAGTCGACAAATTCGTTTTAATAAAATAACTCTAAAATTTTTAAAAATTGGCCTCCCTAATATCTTTATAACATGAATTGCTGCATAGTTTAACGACCGAAGCCAGCTTGTTGAAGTCGACAGTCAACGCTCACGCTGTCTTCCTGATTCTTCCGCTGTCCCACACGGATGTGTATTGGGCCCACTGTTTTTTCTTTTACATGTCTATGACATTGTTTAAGGGCTTAGCCCATCGGTGCTTATTCGATTGTTCGCCGACTAGAGTATTTTATTCAGGGAAGCTGCGAATACGGATGATTAGAATGACCTAAACAATGCTGTGAACAATATCTTGAACGGTACGACCAGTGGTGCATGGTTTTAAATGCTGACAAAAGTGTGCATCTTCCAATAACGCGTAAAAACATACCACATAGCTATGCATATAAATTAGTTTCTATCCCTCTTGAATACGTATATAACTACATATTCTCAGGTTTAAGGGCGTGTATATAATATTTGCTCCTCTTTGTTTCGAAGGTTGTGCTGCAATAAAAACTGCAAAACTGCCGCTCCTAACATTAAGCTGCATTCCTATTTTTCTATAATACCACATAAACTCAAATATGCATGCATAGTGGTCGACTCCTAAAGTTTAATTGCTTTCATGTGGCATTAGAAAATTAGCAAGAGTTGTTTGTTTGATTAGCTGCTAGGAAACAAAGCATCTACCAAATCCTGTCACCACTGAAACCTTAATGCTCTTTCGGCGGCGAAAAAACGTAAATGAAAATTCCCACTGTGTAAATTTCTTTTCCAGCAAACCAAATGCGATCTGGACGAGTTATGTGGCTTGACTATAATTAACTGCGCAAAGGAAAGACGACGAAATAAGATATCACATCTTATTTTTTATTTATTTATTCAATCATGTATTTATTTATTTATTTATTTATTTATTTATTTATTTATTTATTTATTTATTTATTTATTTATTTATTTATTTATTGTACCTATGTCGTCTCAAGGCATTATGCTAGAGGGGTTACGTGCATTAAAAGCACTCAAATAATTACCAGTACTCACCTAAATGGCAGAAACGTGGAGGCTAGCGAAAAGGGTTCAGCTTAAGTTAAGGACAACGCAGCGAGCCATGGAAAGAAAAATTGTAGGTTTAACGTTTAGAGACCGGAAGCGGGCAGAGTGGGTGAGGGAACAAACACGGGTTAATGACATCCTAGTCGAAATAAAGAGAAAGAAATGGGCTTGGGCAGGGCATGTAATGCAAAGGCACGATAACCGCTGGTCTTTAAGGGTAACGGAGTGGATTGCAAGAGAAGGCAAGCGCAGCAGGGGGCGGCAGAAGGTTAGGTGGGCGGATGAGATTAAGAAGTTTGCAGGCAAAGGGTGGGCGCAGCTGGCAAAGGAAAGGGTTAATTGAAGAGACATGGGAGGGGCCTTTGCCCTCCAGTGGGTGTAGTAAGGCTGATGACGATGATGATGATGATGAATTTATGAACACAACAAACCAAAACGTTGTCAACGAAAAACAAAGAAGCATCGAACGCCCTAGTAGGACATATATATATAAACCCTAACAAACTTTCAGTTTAGGCCACATGTTTCTATGCATTACACGTCCGCGCTACCAACTACGAGAACAGTAAATATCGAATGACCGCAAAACGTTCGTACGCAACCTGGAAATTTTTACATGTAAATACTTTTTCAGCACCATATTTAAATCGTTTGTTGTGTTGAGAGAAAGGAGAATTTCAGAATATTTATCCGGCAGTTATAGCTGTTAATTTTCTTGTTGTTATACCTCCTCCTTGAAACACAGTGAGGCTCCTTTGAATAGAGGGTTTCATCGATTCTGGTTTCGCTGTTGTATATCTCATGAAAGAACTTTAATCTCAGTGCTTTTCATCGCTGGAACAAGTTTCCACTTCAGTGATTCCCAAAAATCGGAGCCCCTAGCTAATATGAAAATTGTAGTTCCTTGTTACAAATTTCGCCGCACGGGTCTGTACGCGCTCTAATTTGTCTCTTAAGATATTCGTGAACGGATCCCAACCGACACATTCACATTTAAGAATTGACCTGTTATTTGTGATCTGCAATGCTTCCTTTAGGAATGAAGTTGTATGCTTGAAGTTTCTTTGAAACTGGCAGAGAAGGTGTGAGGCTTCAGGACCGTGCTCACCCATTTGGAGTCTGCATGAACCTTGGGTACACCTCTCTATCCCGGGAATTACTATGAAATCTAGCTTATAATTACCTGCTCTAAACCAAATGACATTGGATCATCTGCTTTTTAACCATAATCGCCACATACATGTATGCACACATGGCTCAGTTTACTCTACCAGTTCTGCTAGGTGTGTGGTGATACCAGCCAGGTCTATCTTAATAAAGGGGAGGACTGCCTATCTCGCCTGTTCAACTGTTGTGGAACTAGCTGCCCTACGGCAGCTAGTTCATCAGTCAGGAGTCTCCCCATGACTGGACAGTTTTAACCGAATCTAAAGCAGCCCTGCAAGGCCTGCAAGCTGCACTACGCCGCGGGTCACACGAACAACTCGTTGCAGAAATCAGCAAGCTGTACCACGACGCCGCATTGAAAGGACATGACATAATTTTCTAGTGGCTGCCAGGACACTGCGGTATTAACGGAAATCACCAGGCAGACGAAGCTGCCTGTTCTGCCCACAACGACGGACGAGATACCTGTCAACATCCCTGTAACGAGAGCTGACGCAGCGTCCAGGCTTCGTTCTTTGAGGCTGGAGCTCACACTTTCAGCGTGGAACGCAGGAGAGGTCTGCAGCCGTCGCCTCAAGGCATTAGAATCCTGACTGCGCCTCCGTCTTCCATGTGACGCAGCGTGCCGCGAAGCGACATTTCTGTCCCGTCTATGGCTTGACGTCGCCTTTACAAGTCAATATGCTTTCTGGATCGGGATGGCCGACAGCCCTTCAAGTGTAAACTGTGGCTGCGAAGAGACAATCAGTAATCTCCTGTGTGAGTGTCCTGCCTTTGTGAACGAAAGACGTAAGCTGCGTTGTGCTCTGGACCGCCTTGATTCTCGCCCTTTCACAAAGGACTAGATCCTCGGTCCGTGGCCACAACAGTCGACTGCCATCAAGGCTTACAAGACACTTCTTTGTTTTTTTTTACGAACGACTGCCTTAATTGACAGATTGTGACTGTGTTTCCCATTCCTTCTCTCTTCCCTTTTTAATCCCCTCATTCCCTACACCAGTGCAGGGCAGCCAACCGGAAACCTTTCGTGTTAACATCCCCGCCTTTTCCCCCTCTATCTATCTATCTATCTATCTATCTATCTATCTATCTATCTAATGTCAACGTGCGCAATCCAACCCAATGTGGCTGTAAACTTGACACCTAGATACTTGACGCTGTCCTTTCTCTGTGCAACAGACAAATTTGAATTATAGTTGCTTCTTACCTTGTTTTTTTTCTTTGTACTCTGCATATGAAAACATTTGTCTCTATTGAGAGTAATTTTGCATTTTTCGCACATACACGTACGTTCTCTGCTATTACTGAAGGATTAGAAAGATCAGTGCTTTATGTGCATTCTCCTTTCTCTTCTTCGTTTGGTCTGGCGTTCGAGCAGCGGCAGCCAAGAGTTCACAGTGGTGCACTTATGAGGCTACACTGGTCATAAATGGTCTTATAACATCCAATCCCCACTTCACTCTCGCTATTCACGCAACACATTGATTGTACTCGTTGGAGCGGCGCTTCGGAGTGTGCCGATGGTTTTGTAGGGATAGCTACATTACGGTAGCATTTCGAGCCTTTAGCGTGGCGGGCCACGCTGTCACGTGGTTGGTCACGTGGTGCGGGGCAGCTGCCGCCGGCGCGGCGCTGCAACAGCTGTGCGCATGCGCTGTATCAAGTGGTACGAAGATGAAGAAGCAAGACCCAGAGGACACCATCATCATCATCATCAAACGGAGCAGCGAAAGAACTAACTTTGCAATTCAACTGAGCAAGTTCCAGACGGCCAGCTGTAGCTCCAGGTTTAACCAGAGCTAAACCACAGCAAATTTTTTCCATGTCTCAGCACATCTTTCGCACCAACAAACCTGAATCGACAGCAAAGCACACGCCCCAGTAGTCTGTCTTTCGTGCGTCAGTCGTGCTCAAACGGCATTGAGAATAAGTGAAGCTTGAAGATTCCCTCCGTTTCATATAGTTACGTGACAGCAAGCCGATGAAGTGAGCACTACAAGGCAGAAATTATGGCATGGTTTAATGGCGGTGGGCTTAGCGCGAGCGCTTCGTGCCGCGAAATTGCCCACCACCATTAAATCCTGCCCTCAGTGTTTCAACCGGCCGTCAATGTTTATGTGTATGCGGACGATATTTCTTTTTTCGGTTCTGCCAAAAAAATTCATATCATGTACCAATTGTTGCAACAGTATTTAAATGCTCTGAAAGTTTGGCTGCGCAGCGTGAATTTAACTTAAATGTCAACAAGTGTTCCGTCATTGTTTTCCCACACGCTTCCCGCTTTACATTTCTTTGTCGTATAACTCTTTCCTAATCCCGCAAATAAATTCGATTAAATATTTGGGTATTATATATGATCCTCAGTTAGACTGGCGGCCCCATATTAGAAGCATTGTCCTTAAAGGTGAGCGTGCCCTTGCCGGTTGGTGAGGATCAGCAACAAAAAATTTGGTATGCGTCTGGACACTGCTCTATCTTTATAAGACCTATGCAGAGCCTATACTTCAAATCGGCTCTGTTCTCTTTTCTGAGTTCCCAAGGTATAAACTTGAGCATCTGTTTGTTAGGGAGCCTTTGCCTAGGTCTGTCAAAATCAGTGAATAATGCTGGGCTGAGCTTGGGGGTGCGAATACCTCATCTAAATTCGCGGTTTCAGCCTCTCACTGTGCGGACGTTCTTAAGGCCTTCGGAGCCTGGTCGTGGATTGGCTAGCCCTATATTTACCATGAACCCAACTCTCTTCTTTGGTACTGTTTGGCCTAGGTATTAGCTTCCTCAGGTTGTGTTCACAAATTCCCTGCTATCAAAAATTTCTGTATCAATAAATTCTGTAGTACCAGTTAACCACCTGCGGGCTGATACTCTAGTCCCGCTTGACGACACCCTCCCAGGGAATGATAAGCATCTGCTTGCAAAAGTATTAAAGGGCTTATTGAGGAATATCTAGATACTTTTCCCAACCATACTGCCGTTTTTATAGACGCCTCTCAGCAAAATGAAAAGGCAGCCACTGGCATTTACTCAAGGTTTATTGATTGGAGTTATTCATTTTGGCCTCTCGCTATATCCCTAGCTAAGGAGAGCAAAGTTGTAGGCCAGTTGGTGAGACATAACTACTAAAACCGCAGCAGACAGTCTCCTACCTGTGTCCTGTGTCTTCTGCGGTTTTAGTAGTTATCACTATGCCTCAGTTTTTTTTCGCTGACTTTCTGGCCATTAAGTTCGACTTAAAAGAATTTCCTGCAGTATCTCTCAGGTTGAAAGAAAAACTGGTAATGGCGCAAAAAACGGGGACACAGAAGGCACACAAAAGACAGGACTGACGCCAACTTACAACTAGGGTTTATTGCACCTAGCCTGCCTTTTGTACCACAACAAAGCCATATCAACAAATGCGTAAACATTGTGCATATCAAACGGCAATTCATGCGAACACTGGCAACAAAGTAACGCTGATCACTACAGAATCTAATCTACACAGAGCTTGGGAAGCCAACTTCTTTTCTGGCCACCAGAAATAATAACATCATCCAAGGGGCATGACAAGTCCACACTATCAATTTATGAAACGCGTGAAGAAGGCGAAAAGGAGCACGAATTACCAGTTTTTCTTTCAACATGAACCAACTCGCCCAAACTAGAGTTTTACTAGACCATATTTCTCCTACAATGGGCCCTTTCCTCTTTCGAAGCTTCCGCACCGAACCTGCCATTACGTGTCTCAACCTGATTGCCGTCTCAACGTGCCAGTCTCGAGTGGTCTCCTACTGCTTGAAACGGAAGATAGTTCCTTTCGAGGTTCAGTCATTATTCGGTGTTCTGCAGCCATCTTGGGGGCACGTCAGGCGCGTCTGCAAGATACTCAAGTCTGAGTACTGGAGGCATGTACGAATGTACGAAGACTGGCTTCGTGTCCTCGTCGTGGTAGGAAGTGAACCTGCCAAGGAAAACCGGCGTTTTCTAGAGATGAAGCGTATGGCGGCAAGTTCTACAGAGTTTCTCTGGCAGCGTGCTCTTCTGAGCCTTATTCCCCGTGAAAAGAGGCAGCCTGCTGAAAGCCCCAGGCAGCTTACCATGCTAGGAAATGCAGATGTGCCTGAAAAAGTCCAACGGATTTTGGAAAAAGGCCCAAATTCAGCCGGGTTCCTTGTGCTCAGCGTCAAGAGCTACTTGCCATGGTAAGAAGGGTGGCTAACAATGCCCCAGAACAGGAAAAAGGAAGAATCATAAGCGACGGCGTTGCTTGCCTGAAGGCCACCGCACATGGCTGTCGTTCGAAAAAGCCGCCATTGCAGAAGCTTTCAACTGCACTAAAGGACAATGATCTCGTACCGCTACAGGCTGATAAGGAGGGTGGCTTTGCTCTCCTGTCCGCTGGTGTATTCTGTGAAAAGGCATTGGCTGCAATTCACAAAAACTTCAAACAGGTCCCGTTTAAAGTTCGAAAACAAAAGGGAGAAGCTCTTCAAATCCTAGAAGAGTTGCATCTAGAAGGCATTAAGAAATTGGCAAAGGGTGAAAAGAGAGGATTTCTTGATGTGTTCTTCACTGTAAATACCCACAAGCCTGGATTCCCGCTGTGCACCATCGTGTCAGAAAAAGGAACTTGGCGTCGTCTCGTCAGCCGCTACCTCCAGACAAACCTTGGCACCCTGGTAACCGATGACCCTTTCCTTGTGCGCAGTTCATCGGACGTTATTAAGCATTTAGAGGTTTTGCCCGCCCACAAGTACACCACGTTCTCCATTGACATAGAGGAACTGTACTATTCGGTTCCTCACCAAGGACTCCTAAGAGCGGTCAGGGATAAAAACCTGTCTACAGGAGAAGTTCGCTTCCAAAATGCCGCTGGAATAAGCACAGATAATTTCATTACGCTATTAGAATTCTACTTGAAATCCACCGCAATTTCCTACGAGGGAAAGTTCTACGTCCAGAAGAAAGGAATCTGCATCGGCTCTTCTGTTGCACCCGTCCTTTGCGACATCTTCCTTTCAGTGGTAGGAGCGGACATCAGCAGACATATCAGTGACCCTCATGTAGTTTCCATACACAGGTATGTCGACGATTTCTTGGTCATTATGAAGGACAATCCGGAACAGGATTTAGACGCTGCCGTCACGAGGATTGTGTTCGTTTTCTCAAGCCACGGCCAGGGTCTCACGTTTATCAAGGAGGTCCCTACGGACGGCCAACTCCAGTTTTTAGATATCAAGTTATTGTTTCCGGAAAAAGGTCTCTGTTGGATGTACAACCCGCGTTCTAAGAAAGGCTTGCTACCATTTGACAGCGCTCATTCAAACTTGTGAAACGCGCGATTGTTTTTAACTCCCTGCAATCTGCCTTAAACAAATCTTGCCCCCACATGTTGTCAACAAGCTTTCGCACTCAAGTTGAAAGGCAAAAACAGGCAGGTTATCCGCCTTGTCTAATTTCGGCAGTTTGCGAAATGCTTTTGCAGAAACTTAAGCAACTCACTCGCATCAGGGACCGGTTTCGCATTCATCAGTAACAGTAATACCGTATATTCACAGGCTGTCGCATAATATTAAGAAAATAGCGAGCAGACATAATCTTCAGGTTGTATTCACAGCGCCTTGTAAGCTTTCAAGACTTTGTGCCATGACCAACAGAGAAAAGCGGCCGGCTTGCACCATAAAACACCAAAAAAAAGTTCACGCAATGCAGGACACAAGTGGTTTATGAGATACCGATTAGCTGTGGCCTCGTTTACATCGGGCAAACAGGTCGTTGTTTAAATGAGCGTGCAAGTGAACATTCCCGAAACTTGCGCAACAACGAAAGGAGCTTCCTCGTTGACCACTGCAAAAGCTGTTCTAAGGGCCGTCCCGAATTCGAGAAAACTAGATTTTTTGAAGAGTGTAAAAGATAAAACCGAGAGAGAGATTGTTGAGGCATATATCATCAAAAAAGCTGGAAACAAATGCGTTAGCAGGCCTTCCATTATTCTTAGCAGTGCCGAGACGTTTTTTATAGAAGGTTTTTTGTAGTTCGCAGATTTCCCTTGGTTTTGTGCTCTTGTTTCGTCCTTTCTTTCGGTGTTTTACAATTCTTAGATTTTTAGACGCTAAGACGACTGTTTTTTACAGGAATGATATTCAGTTTTTACCACTTAACGCTAGGCGCTGTATCTTCACACTTCATCTCTCATTATTGTCATCTTTTTTCACGTGGTTTTATCTCATAGTCGTTCAATTCGTGCTCCTTTTCGCCTTCTTCGATCGTTTCATAAATTTATAGTGTGGACTTGTCATGCCCCTTGGATGATGTTGTTATTATTTCTGCTGGCCAGAAAAGAAGTTGGCTTCCCAAGCTCTGTATAGATTAGGTTCTGTAGTGATCAGCGTTACTTTGTTGCCAGTGTTCGCATGAATTGCCGTTTGATATGTACAATGTTTACGCATTTTTTGATATCGCTTCGTTGTGGTACAAAAGGCAGGCTAGGTGTAATAAACCCCAGCTGTAAGTTGGCGTCAGTCCTGTCTTTTGTGTGCCTTCTGTGTCCCCGTTTCTTGCGCCATTACCAGTTTTTCTTTCAACATGAACCAACTCGCCCAAACTAGAGTTTTACTCTCAGGTTATTATACTTTCAGACAGCCGTTCCTTCTTGACAGCGCACGAAAAAATGACCGATAGTACTATGAGCGGTTCCCTTCTATTTTTTACTCCACCACATACTACCGAAGTACGCTTTCACGGAGCCCCTGGACAGTGTGGCATTGGTTCTAATGAGACCTCTGATTTTTAAGCAAAGTGCGCCCATTGGTGGATCTATTCTTCCGTTCCTCCCAAATATTGTACACTAGACTGCAGCATGCTTTCAACAATTCCACCGTCTCCACTACTTCAGCCATGAGCTTCTCCTTGCTGCTGCTGATTTTAAAAACCTCGCATTTCCTTAAAGTTTGCGGATGTGCAGTTCCAGGCAGTGTGAGGTGTCCATCACTCACTTGCGCAGCAGAATACTGCGACTAAATCTTTATTTACGTCGATCGGGGTTACCTCGGACCAACCTTTGTGAGTCGTGTGGCGAAATTAAATCCATACATCACTTGCTACTCTTGTGCCGACGGTTCGATTCTCTCCTTAGAATTTACTTGGAGATTCCCCTCGCTCGGAAAGGGCTTTTTCTATCTATTTCGATTCTCCTCTTTCTCGGGGCGAGCGCCAAGGAATATACCCTGAAACCAGTGTGCGATTTTATTCATGACTGTATAAATATATCATGTAAATTCCTCTGCTATAATGAGAATTCATCCTTTCTCCTTTCCGATTTCTTTTTCATTTTATGTAAAAATTCTAGTCGAAGAAACAAAATTATCCAATTAATCCACTCCTTGCCCATAAGTGCGTTTGTATCCGCAATGCACCCTGGACAATCCCCCGCTGTGGATATGTGCCATTTGGCCTGAGGTCATCATCTCATCACCACCACTGTCATTAAATCGTGCCACACATATATGCCATGTAGTCCTGTCTTCATCGGCTTGCTGTCACGGAACATTTTTTTTATTTATCATACTGTTATTCCTACTGGGACTGTTACGGGAGTGGATTTATAAGCAAGAAACAAATTAACAGACAGTAACGCAAGAGTCAGCAATAAGGTTTAAAGAAACAAGATATTAAAGCATCAATAAACGGTCACATCGAGTGCAGCATAGTTGACGGAAGATAGCTCGAAATTCTGGTCTTCAAAGCATGCGTTCAAACTCATCCAAAGCAGTACAGGCAATTGGCCCAAAATTGGAATCCGTATTAGCAAAAGCCGGCCTTACAAAGGAGCAGGATGGAACCATCCTGTTACATTCCTTCATAAAGTAATAAACTAGGTACACAACGAGCGGGCAACAACACAAAACCAATAAATAATGAACACGATAATCAGGTCCGGCTTGTTGATAGGACCGATGAGGCTGCGAGCTCAGCGAACTTTCAAATGAAGCCTGCGCAGTTATAGATTTATCCAGGCCGTTCCATTCTCTTACGGCTCGGGGGAAAAAGGAAAAGTAATATTTGTTATTTGCTCAAGAATATTCAATAATTGTAAATTCATGTTTGTGACGTGTTTGTCTAGAATCATTAAAACTAATGTAAGTAGAAGGATCTAAGTTGAATGCGTTATGAATTAATTTATAAAGAAACTTTAGTCTATGGAGTGTGACGCGGCTTGAAAAAGTGTCTAGGCCTGCGCAGGAAAGCAGCTGTGTGGGAGAATCCGTGCGCCGGTACCTGTGGTAGATAAACCGAACAGCTTTTTGTTGAACCGATTCGAGCATGCATACATCTTTTTGCATATACGAAAACCAGACGACGCTCGCATATTCTAAGATTGGACGGATAAGGACTTTATACGCGAGTAACTTGGTATCCGAAGTTGCAAAGCGCAAGGTGCGTTTAAGGACGAATAAACTGTTCATTGCTTTTTTTGGTAATGTTTTGTACTTGGGCTTTAGAGCTCAGATCATCAAAAATTATCACACCAAGGTACATGTTTTAAGTTACTGCTTTGAGAACGCCGTTTTCCGTGCCATAAGGGAAGTTAAGTTTTGTTTTCTTATTTGTAACAGACACCACTAGTTTTTTCCATATTGATTACCATTTGCCATGTATTGCACCACTGTATGACGTTGCCCAAAGCTGTGTTTGACCTTACCTGGCCTGCTTGAGTGTTAATTTTTTTATATAGCACGCAATCATCCGCAAAGAGACGCACCTTCACATCAACGTGATATGTTATGTCGTTTATGTATAAAATGAACAAAATGGTGCTAGAACAGAGCCCTGCGGCACTCCTGAAATGACTGGAATGATATCAGAGGCATGGTTATTGTATTGCAAATATTGTAGGCGTTATGATAAGTAACTGGCTATCCACCTCGTAACGGGACCATGACAAAGTATTTTGTTTATTTTGAAATTCAGTTTAGCATGTGCCACACGATCGAAAGCCTTTGAGTAATCGGGGAAACGTTATATCAGTTTGACATTGGTCAATAATTCCTTGTGCGAGGTCATGAAAAATTTTGGCCAGTTGGGTAACAGTGGACAAACCTGCTTTGAAGCCATGCTGGTTTTGGTGGATGAAGTTTTGAGTCTGAGTATGTTCTTAAAGAAATTTTAATAAGATGTGCTCAAGATTTTTGCAACAGGTACATGTGAGGAATATAGGCCTGTAATTGGACGGGGACGTTACGTCGCCTGATTTCTGAATGAGGAAAATTTTGGCTATCTTCCATTCAGCGGGCAGACAGCTGTCCGGAAGTGACTTAGAAAATATGAGATAGAGATATTCACTGATTGGTTCGGCATAACGCCTAAGAAAGCAGTTCGGAATGCCATCAGGACCACAGCTCTTCTTTTCATCAAGGTTCAACAACAGAGAAATAATCTCAGGTACCCTTATGGCCGGAGCGCCAGAAAGTTGTGTTGACTCATTACTATGGCACGCTAGTGTTCCTAAAACACTATTCTCGGCTGTGAAGATCGATTTGAAGTAATTGTTAAATGAGTCAGCTTGCTGCTTCCCACCTGTAGGCGAACTAGCAGCAACATTCTCTGTTTACATACCTCCAGAACTTTTCCGGAGAATTTTTAATGAAGTTGTTAAGTGTAGTGCCACAAAATCGTTTTCTAGCTTCGAGTACTTTGTTCTTTAACTGTTTTCTTAGCGAACTTATGTTGGACTTAAGTTCTAAGTTTGCTCGTTGCCTATTCCGTTGCCCTAACCTATTATTTTTTCGTTTCATGTGGATTATTTCTCGAGTAATCCACGGATTCTGTTTGCATGTTGCCTTCTTTTTCAAAGGGATGAAATTTGTGATGCAGTGCATCACATGCTCTTTAAATTGTACCCAGAAGACGTCAGCAGTGGTAGTACTCTGAACATACAAATCATAAAAATCATTAAATTCATGCATAAGATAAGTCATAACTGCCGCATCGTTCACTATGTTAAATGTGCGCACATATTTCGTCGGGCCCCGCTGGCGATCCAAGTTTGGCAAGTTCAGCGTACATAGTACCGTTTCATGGTCAGAAATTCCTTTTGACACTTCAACTTTACAATCATCAATTCTAAAGTGGTTACTAACAAACACCAAGTCTAGTATAGAATTGGATGTTCCTTGCGCACGAGTAGGCTCACTAACAATTTGTACAAGTTCTAAAGTAAACAGGATACGATACATGGCATTACTTGTATCATAAGTTGAACATAAAGTATTGCAGTTAAGAAGCGGACAATTGAAGTCGCCAGCTAATATGATCATAGAGCAATAGACATATTTATACATGCAATCGAATAGAAGAGAGGAAGGTGTGAGGTGCAGGCTGATCGTCGCCATGCTGGTCCTGGAGCTTCGGCATGCTGCGTCTGCCATAGTTGTCGGCATTGTGCTCCTGGTCCGCACCGCCCGGCTGTGCCCCAGCCCGCCTGTCCAGCAGCCACTTCGCCACTCGCCCCAGCCCTTACCACAGGACGCGACGAACTGATCCTACTGGCCAGACACTAAGCGACCCGAGCAATCCGAGAAACGGGAGCACACAACCTCCCCTCCCCCCCACCCCCCCCCCCCCCCCATGCCCATGCCGTTTGGTGTGACCATGGACCTCGGCCTGCGCGCCGGAAGATTTGTGGACCAGTGCTGATCCGAACATCTCCTCATCTCTTTGATCGTGAGACAAGCGCTACATCTTCTCTTCTGCGCTCATCCCTCCTGCCACGCCCATCGTATTTCTCTTTCTCTTTTTGTTTACATAAACGTCTCATTGAATAATAGAAAGTCAAATACCGTCTCCTTTTGCAGCCGGCAAAAAAAAAAGCACTGGAAGCGGCGGATTCTTCAAAATTTTCTTTTTACCACACATAAGAGGTTTACACTTTCGTCGTTAACGTAGACGGGCATTATTTAAATTGGAAATAATTTCGGAGCTAAAGTTAGGCGGAGCAACGAGCTGCTGCTGCCTTTAACATGTGCGGGAGATTACCAAGAGCGTAATAATGTGGAAATATAGGTTCTGTTACGATTAGTTACACCGTAAGTTCTGGCTATCCCACTAAAGTGCTGCAGGCCTCATAGCTTTCACTTTTAATTAAAGAACGGCTCCGAAAGGATGCCCGAGGATCGTCCTCTTTAACCATTGTTAGGCTCTCTATGATGCCTTTCTTTTCTGCTATGGGCGGGGTGTCCACTTCATTTAAGACTATTTACTCTGTTGTCCATCATGGTTATTACACCGGCTTCCTTGTCGCTTAACGCGTAAATCATATTTTTTGCCTTTGGCTTGTTTCCTCTTCATGAATTTCATGATAGCCCCATTCTTTAGCGTACTTTCGAGTGTCTTCGTGTTGCAATTCTTTACTCTTTCTTGTGCTTGTTGATTACTTTGTTTGAATTTTTGGGGTTACAGATTTTCATGCTTTAGCCTTTCTTATTCATATACTTCGTAGGATATCAAGCTAAGCTAAGCGAAGCGACGTCTTTCGTATGGCGGCAGTTGTAACGCGTTACCATTACTAGGCTTACGTTCCCAAAAACTGCCCGTCTCGTGTAGTGGGATGTTATCGCCACCCGTCAGAAGGCCTCTTCTCGCTATATATCCGCCTTTGTCCCCCACCCCTACCCCCCGCCAGTCTCCTCCATTCAAAACCTTGCCCAGCTCCAAAGAATCGAAGTCGCCCCCTAATACTCCCCCTCCACCCCCCTCCCACCCCACCAAACACCCACCACTGCCCTGCAGAATGGCTCCACCTACTACCCATCCCTTTTCCCCTCCAGCCGTCTCACCCTGCAGAAGCATACCCATCACCAACCTCCCGCCTGTGCCCTCCAAAAGGCCTTACCCAGTCCCCGTCCACTCTCTTCCCCTCAACCGCCGACAATACTTCTGGGAAGCCACGCATTACTGGATTTTAGAGCGTTAGCTCTATTCGCCTGTGTACACCTTCGGAAAACCGCTCATGCCGGTACTCCGACCTTCAAGATCAGCCAAGGTCAAAGCGGCCGGGACTAGGTCATTTACGCTACTGTCTAGCTATGTGTCTAAGCTTAGTATATGTCACCTGATCACCCATGAGTTTGGACCGTTTGTTAAATATGCACTTATGGCGATAATCACTGGGCAAAATATTAACGTTATTTATTTAATCCCAATTAAAAACAAGCTGCGCTATAGCATCGAGTCATATACCGCTGGAAAGCTTTGGTCAAGTGTAAATGCACTTCGCTAGTTAGCAGCTGTTACAAAATTGGGCGCACATTCGAAAATCCGGCGCGGCGCGGAAGAAATCTCGCCACCACGCGCTGTAGACCATTCTTGCTGGTATCTTGTCTAACCATTCTACCCTCAACTTCTACTGCTCGCTCTGCCACCACGGCGGTGAGGTTATCGTTCATTGGTTGAAGATTAAGGTTAGTGCCCTTTCTTAAAGCCGAATATCTGTTCAGCAGCGAGATCTTGAATTTCTCTATTTGCCCTCTTACCGCTAACTTTTTGATGGGCTTAAGCTTTACTAGCTTCTTCTGCTCCCTCTTTTCAATGTTAATTCCAGCCCTTGCCAACCTCTGGTCGCTGCAACACACCTTTCCAAGGGTCCCCGCATCTAGCACGAGGCCACGATGAACGCACAGTATGGCGCCTATTTTGCTTTTAGGCTTAACACTAAAGGCTCCTGTTCTCTCCTGTTTTCTTGTTCTCTCGTTTGCAGAAGAACGTATTCATGACCCATTGATTATTTCTTTCTGCTAACTCTAATAATTGCCACCCTCCAATTCGCCTCCGTTGACATTGATGCCGCCCTCCAGTACAGCGAACTGCGTGTGCCTGAAGATAATAAATATATCAAAACAAAAATAATAGATTACACACTAGCGAAGAAAAACATCTCAGAGAGCACTTAAACTGACTACGTGTAGTGAACGCGAAAGCATTAGTGCGTCATCATGTGCCTTTGACGTGGACACAGGTTGGGCATTAAAAAATGAAATGCAGAAGCTACGATGAACGCTCATTCTACAAATGGTGAATCCGCAAAGATCCGAGTAAAAGACTCGGACACTCGGTATGAATGCGTGTCACAAGCTAGTCTTCAGGGCGCCGGAACCCTCCACATCGGCGTCCCTCATGGCCTAAGTCGCTTTGAGACGTTAAACCCAACAAAATAACAACAAATCTTAGTTTTTTAACCGAGAGCGTATACAGCTCGTTCCGTCGAGAAGCCACCGGCGTCGCCATAGTAGTAGTAGTTCTCACCACCGCGCGTCTGAAATATTTCGGGGCTGCATAGAAATCAGAAGGCACGCACACTCAGTGAAGAAAATACCGGTGTCTACACCAGGAATCGAACCAGGGCCTTTGGCGTTCGAGGCGCGAATACTTCCACTCCGCCACGACAGCTCTTTTTTTACCTAATGCTTAGAAATAGTGCCGAAACGAAAAATGAAAGCATGCTCACGCCGCAAAAAAAAAATCAGGTCACCATGCCCCTGCACGACCCTCCTTCAAAAACATCAAAACTCTGGGAGGCACACACATGCATCCAGATAGGGGAGCCAGCTAGGCGGCTATTGCAGGGTAGCATATACTCCCCGCAGCAAAGCGCATTGTTCCCGAAACAAAGACTTCGATTACCGTGGTGATTCGGCGAGGCGGTCCATCATAGGCCTCTTCCAGAGACTAAATAGTGCCAGCAACATAAATAGTTCATATGGCAATACACTGTGTTTCTCCACAGGCAAAAAAAGGATACTGTAGGGTGTGATATCAATGTCCTTCTTAATTGTTCGTTGTAAGATGTCCCAGAAGAATATAGCATCAGTGCACAGAATAAAACATAGGTCAATTGTCTCGGGTGTATTGCACAGGCGGAACTTCACCGTCCATGCGGCAAGCATCTCCTTAGCATGAAGCATTGCCTTCACAGGCAGCGCTGACTTGTGCAGCTTAAAAAAGAATGTTTTCGCGGCAGAAGAAATGCGCGTTCGCGGCACACGTTTCCAAACACTAGGGTCAAGGAACACCAGAAAAGTTTGCCGATACAACGGTACAGGGAACAAATACTCTGTAAGTACCTGAGTCATCTTCCTTCTGGAGGGGCTACGCAGGTAGCCTGAAGAAAAGCACACAGTGATGAAATTGATGGTGTCAGCCACTTCCGTAAGCAATCCCCATAAAGGTCCTCACTACTGTGTCCAGTCGGTGCGAATAGAAAGGGCAAATGACTACTGAGACGCCTAATTAGCACAGCTACTAAAATGGCTGGTTTGCCGATTTGGAAAAGAAAAAAATGCGAATCAAGCTTATGCACGCATAAGTGCACAAGGCCTATTCCACAAGACTTTAGAGACAGAAATAGGTTATTGCGACGCATGAGTTCTCATTGGGAACGCCATACGAATGGTACAAATATTCTGTGCATCACCTGCACTTTCTTCCTCACATAGTGGAGAACCTGCAACACATAGGCAAGTTTTGCAAATAAAAAAGTGTTGCAGACTTGAGCGCCAGAAAGCACTGACAGGTACTTACCCTTCCAAGCCTGGGTTTGTCGCCTCATGGAGACTATCTGTGAATCCCAGTAGGCTCCACAGTTGCGCATTTGGTGAAGACGAACCCCTAGGTACTGAAAGGTCCCGCAGTTCCAGCTTATGCCAGGAATTTTACTTCGCATTGTACCCCAATGACCCAAACAAAAGCCCTTCAATTTATTTAAATTAAGTGCCGCACCTGATACCTCACAAAACTGCTCAGTCAAATGTTATGCATCAAGCACACTCTATTTGTCAGAGCAATAATAGGGCAACATCATCTGCATAAGGTAAAATCTTAATTGCGTATTGCGCCAGGGAGAAACCACGGATAGTGGCGCTGTTAATATTACTGCGGCAAAGGGGTTCAAGATATAGGGCATAAAACAAAGGCGATAATGGACAGCCTTGGCGAAGAGATAATTTCAATGGAGTAGGTCTGGTTAGCTCTTCGTTAACAATTAGTCTTGTATAGGACTACTTGTAGCACAATCTTATGCCCCTAAGCAAAACAACTCCAATATTTGGATGCTCCAAGATCGCGAACAAGAAATCTTGACGAACTTTATTAAACACCTTGGCACGATCAATCTGAGATACTTGTCCGGCCTCATCTGATACTGTCGCCACTACTGAACGTGCAATATGAATATGGGTTTAGATGCGGCGGCCTCTGACACCGCCGCTCAGATGCGTGCATGTAAAGTCAGCGACAACTATCTGCAGACGATTGCAAAGAACTTTTGCAAAATGTTTCTAATCTAAATTACAGAAGGAAATTGAGCGATATCCCTCCACTGTTCTAAAAAAAATTTGTATATGTGCTTTTTCGAATTAATATAGCATGCCCTGAATAAAAAGGGAAGGGGGCAAAACCAGCATCGTAAGAAGCCTGGAAAACTTCCGTCTAGATAGGCGCTAGGCAATTGGAAAATGTTGTATAGAACTCGTTAGTTTTAAAATCTGGCCAAAGAGATTTCTGAGTCGTCAGTTCAGAAATGGCAGATTTATTTCGCACAAATTAATAGGCCCCTCTACTACAGCACGCTCGTCATCGTTAAGTCAAAGAAAGGCTTCGAATATGCGACTGTAATCTCATCTCATATTTATGCCCGCACAGCCCCCAAATAGCTTTCAATAATAACGAAGAAACCATCAATAATACCAGGACCATCGCTCTATGTGTAACCACCACTCTAATTTTCAATATTTCTTGAGTAAGAGCAGTCTGCCTTTCATCACCCAGGGCCCGACGAGAAGTTGCTCATTCAAAAACCTACGGGACCTAGACGTTATCAAGGCGCTCTTGCATATTTGGAATTCAATCTCTGAAGGTCTGCTTTTACGGTAGTGATATCTTCTAAATAGGCACCTGGGCTAATCCTCTCTAACTCATGTAGCTCAACCAAAGTACAGATGAGCTCTCGAAGGTGACCTCGCTTCAAAAATGCGATTCTTGCTGAGGCTTTAATATCACAGTTTTTGTTTCTTGTTTAGATAAGTCCCATGCTTGCAAAACTGAGAGATCACCGCGTGACCATGTGTTCTTCAAGCAAGTAGATAGAGCATGTTTCAAGATTTTATCTGTAGCAGACAGCTATTCAACTCTCACAGCTCTCATCAAGGATAGAGTATGTGCCGTCTGTACCTTCATATCTGAAGAGATACCATGCAATCGTCACTGAAGAATATGGGCCGCACTAGCAACTAAAAACACTGGCTAACATGTCTTTTGAAACGTAGATCCTGTCAAGTTGAGCGCTAGAGGAGCTCTGAAATATATTAAATGAATATTATGTCCATTATCTTGCCCGACATCCACCAGGTTGTATTCGCATGCCAAATCAGTAAGTAAAGCTGCTGTAGAGTCAGAACGCTTATTAACACTGCTTGGTCTCCATGCCTACCAACACAAATGAAATCCGCCAATAGCATAATTTTATGATCCGGGGAGGAATGGTCGACTAATGACAGGAAAAATGGCCTGAGAACACGCTGCTTTACAGGGGCATAAATAAAAATAATTCGCCACTGTACACCCGAAATTGCGAGGTCACAGCAAATAACTCTTCCGTCATCATCTGTGCTATATACGACACGGTCGTAATCACCACTGTGTTGGCAAGGAATAGCATGCCCGCTCCTGATAAGCCTTTCAAGTGACGAACGAAAACATTGAATTCTGACAAAAAACACTCGAGAGCAGCTTCAGTCTCTTCATCAGAAGACAGCTTGCTTTCCTGGATGGCTGCCACACTCACATCCTATTTCTTTGAAAGATGCCGTAACTGATGTTGTCTTCGACGGTTATGCAAACCCCTAATTCTGAGGGTAGCGACCTCAAGTGTTTGACGCCCGCCATTTTTGGTGCTTGCCTTATTGAATGCCATCCCCTGTACTAGGGTGGCACGCCTAGAAATCGGTGGTCTATAGGGCAGACATTGCCCGTCGTCTTCAGGTTACTCTTCCAAATGCTACCACAACCGGTGCCTTCTGCTCATCGCCGCAGCTACACCCCTCATCATCTTCAGGACGCTTCAAATGGGCGCTGTTGTTCATCGCCTATTCCGATACATCCAAGGCTTCTGCCCATGAAGCCGAGTTAATCGCGTCGCTCGCAACCACGCTGACAGCCGACGGGGCACCGCAAACGCTAGAGGCTGACACTTCAGGCAACACAATGCTGCACTCCGGCGACGAAAGGGCATCGCCGGCGAAGAAGGCATGTCGCACATTGACTGGCTGCAGCGCCTACACTGACTCTATCGAAGGGATGTTCAGCTCTCGGGATTTCTCTGGGACAGACGGCTCCTGAGAAGCAAGCACAGGACTAAAATTAGCAGGCCCAGGCAGACCCGGATTCGGTGGCTTTCGGTCTGGAAGAGGAAGCCGTTCTGAACTGCTTTGTCTTGAAATGCTCCTAGCTGGAAGGAGCGCATCGGCTGTTGGCCAAAGTCTCCGGACACCTGAAGCTGCCACAGACTCGTACAAAGTTGTCCTTCCTTCACTTCCTACCGGTAATGCTGTCCTCAATGCCTTATTTCTGCATGCCGACCTCAAAGGTCACCCATACTGTGCTCCCGACTTCTGAGATGCACTCGCGCAGATTCTGGACCTCTATGAGATGCTGTGTATTGGCCAGTACCAAAAGAGCCACGTTTGGACGGTTACCTGCGAAAGCAATTCCTCAAAGCAGAAGCTTATTGACAAAGCAGAGTTCGACGTTAAAGATCTAAAATGTATTGTGTTTGACCAGGACACGAAAAACTTGAAGCATGAGCTTATTTGGCTCCCGCGCTATGTGGAGTACCGGAGGAATGTGGAAGCTTTAGAGCATTTCGTAATGTACAAACTATCGAGCGTGAGAAGTGGCGGTGCCCCGGAATAGAGCACTTGGAAAAAGCGAACCGTGAAATCTCGCTCCTGCTTAAGAACGGAGTCTCATAAAGTACAATTCCTCACACGCTCAACATTTTCGGGGTACAAGCTTTAGTGGTTATCCCAGGCAGGCCTCCGCTGTGTCTTCGTTGTAACAGTGTAGGCAATGTACGCCGTCAGTGTCGTGCGCCTCGATGCACCCAAACGCAACGTTTTGGGCATACACTAGGTTAACTTTGTCATCAGTTAGGCTGAAATGTTACGCCAGGACAACTGGAGACATGAAGATGAAGTGGGGTCAGAACACATTATGGATGTGTCGGATGTAGTGGAAGCGTCGGGTTAACTCAGTCGAGCTCCGAACAGAAGATTTACCAAAGGCTTCTGCACCAAATAACGGCAAGAGACCGCATGCAACAACGGATAATCAGGAATCCTCGTCTCCAGACCGAATGCCTCCGCCGCGACGGCCCGACTTCTTGAACATAAATGAAGGCTCGTCTAGAAAATTCACGGGTTTCTTAAAAACGCATCTTCGAGATCTGCACTGAGGCGTACATGAGTGATTATCGGCATGTAAATTATAGATGTCGGAATTAAGCCGGTATCATGCGTTTCCAGAGCATTTCTTCTCTGCTGAGCCCGTTGTCGCAGCGTCGTCCTATTACACTTCCTGAGTTCCTTGGCCATGTACCGCGCTGGCCCGGAAGATGGTGGGCGCGTAGATGTCCTTTCTGCGCACAGTTACGTCCTTCGTTTCTGAACAGGTGTGACGGAACCGCGGCCGTCTACGAGAGCTTGTGCGGAGCAGCGTCTGTGCTGTTTTCAGAGGGCTCCGACTGATTTGTCCAACGGGCAAGCCGACGGCGTTCCGTGGGCTCCCTGGCAGCGCTGTAACACAGTGTCGCGTTCGACTTAAAGGTGAAGTTTCAGCGTCCTCCAATTTTTTTTCGTAAATTTCCGGTAGATCTGCTATTCAAGTGGCTTTTGAAACTAAACATATTCATTCCTTTTATGTCCTTTCGAGATAGTTTTGTGCTATTTGAAGTATGTATGAAACAGTGAAGTATGAAACAGTTCAGAAGTTCAGAATAAAATGTATAATCTCAGGGAAGAACGCCGCTTTCTGCGTTTTCGACCACATGATCTGTACTCCAGTATTTCGAGTAAGAGTATAAAAAAGGCGCATTTTTTCTTTGTGATTAGCATCGATCACGCAGAGGTCTCCAGTAGAGTGTTTTTTTTTTATAATTGGTTAGTTTTGGAAGTTTGGTGCTCGCACCCCTGGCATTTTGGACGTTACGAATACTGAAGTGCACTTTGCGTCTGTTATGCACTCAGCTTTCAGGCTTCTGCTTCCTGAGCGCAGCCGCTCTAAGCGATTTTGAAAAGCTCTTTGTTTATATGTGTTTACACGCCCTCCTGTGGGCGCGCATGGCCTCAAGTTTTTCGCGTTTCGTGCTTTGCTCCATGACTTCCTGAAGTGTCTAGCCTCTCGCCACAAAGAATTTGCCTTCGCTCTTGCCAAGCAGACTGCGTCCGCACTGGCAACTTCTTGTCGACCTCCGGTAATCAGTACTTCAGTTATTCGTGTATTCAACTAAATGTGATACACTCATTAAATTTTATTTTGAGAACAATGGTTTATGGTTTATGGGGGTTTAACGTCCCAAAGCGACTCAGGCTATGAGAGACGCCGTAGTGAAGGGCTCCGGAAATTTCGACCACCTGGGGTTCTTTAACGTGCACTGACATCGCACAGTACACGGGCCTCTAGAATTTCGCCTCCATCGAAATTCGACCGCTGCGGCCGGGATCGCACCCACGTCTTAAGGGCCAGCAGCCGAGCGCCGTAACCACTGAGCCACTGCGGCGGCTGAGAACAATGTATTTATAACAAATTACCAAATGGAGCTATCGTCTCTTCTTCCCATGTGAGTGCTTGTAATCGAAGTCCAATCGCAGATGGTTTGCCGGAGATGCGAAAGGGGCTATGAGCTGAGGCTTTAGCTGTGATCACATCGGGTGTTGCTCACAAAGCAAATTGCGGAACCAGAGCTCTGACAGCAGGTTCTATACTGGAAGCTACTGTGTCACTGAGTACTGCGTTCTTCCAGAGAGGAGAAGAGTAGTTAGTGTTAGTAAAAAGCAGTCTAATTGCTGTGTTCTTTTCTGGTACATCGTCGTTTTTTTTCGTTTTCTGCTTTTATATCTTTAGTACTAACGTAAAGCTTTTAGTTATAAGTTGCAGTGGCCTTAAAATATAGCACCTCCAGCTGTTAGCTGTGTGCGCCTGAGTTTACCGACGATGCGTTATCCTATCCCCCATTCATGCTAAACAACTCGCGTTAATTTCACAAATGCAAGCTCTCACCATGGAAGCAAGTCGTTGTAGAAGCCAAGAGCTCTCAGATCGAACGAAAAAATTCTTCAAAGACCGATGCGGCGCGGCCGACGTGTGTCTCACTGCACACAATCTATAGAGTGCTTCTAGAGAAGCGGCATTACAACACAAAAAGTCTGGCGGTGTAGGCGCTAAATGCTAGGTTGTTTTGATCGAATATACTTTGTAGAAATAGATCTAATAAAGTGTATAGGTGGCAGCAGCATTAAATAATATTTCTCATGCAAAACAATGCATTACATTGGCTAAAATAATGCATTTTTCACAAACATCAATCATGACAACTGATCTCTATATGTGAACAAACTACTGAAAGCAAAGCACAGTTATTCTAGTTTTTATTGCTTTTTTATTTGTGCTTATCGCCATTGAGAACGTGATAAAGTAAGCGTTCTTTGCCTGAAATACAGTTGATTAGGGGAAGAAAACTAATCACGTAATGTTGGTTGGGTAAGCACCCGCAATGTCCACGGGACGAGTTTGGTACTCTACGAAATCGGCTATGACGGCGGCTGTTTGATGTTCTCCGTCCGAGAGGGGGAGGGGGTATTAATGTCACATGCGCCCTAAAACTGAGTGAGAGCTTTCACAACTGGCACCCTCTATTATACCGGCGGACTCAAAAACGTACTCTTATACCGCCAGTGTCACATGATCGTGAGGTGAGAGAGGAAACTACGCGAGAACCCTCTAATGCATCCTACAGCATCAAGAGCTCCAGACTCGACGAACTCGATTAGCTAATTAGCAGATAGTGATAAGGAAGTTCGGCGCGCGTTATGACGCACATATTTATTAACTGAATTAAAGATCGCAGCATGCATTACATAGGCGAGGGTTACAATAAAAGTTTAATACGCAGAACCTACACAATAACGGGGTAACATTCAGGAAGTTCCTACATGAAGTACACACGTCATTTAGAGTAAAAATATGAAAGCAAGTCATTTAATGTAAAAACAATATGCAGCTACAATCCCATTCACAGCACCAGGAAAGACCTCAGGCTATCAAAAATTATGTCATGGTCATTTGTAGACGCCAGGCTTCCGGGAACCTAATTTGAGTAAGGGATGACATGAAGAATCGGTGACTGAAAAAAGTCTGTAGGAAAAAAATGGGCTGTGCGTTGTGCTTGTGATCAAATCGTGAAAATACTCGAAAGGCCAGTGTTATGTGCAGCCCAGAAAAGGTTGATTCGCTATGATAAAGCTTGTGAAAGAAGAAAAAGAGTTGGCATAACCTGCGTTTCTCGAGAAGTAGCTTAAGGGACCTTTTTGTTTCAGATATACTCGCTGTGAGTAGTAGTTTGTGATGAACAAGGCCGCATTGTTTCGAAGAGATTCAACTTTATTTATTAAATACGCCTGATGTGGGTTTCATGATAACATATGCAGCAGTTAATGATTGGTAGCCAGGTCCTGGAAGCGGTAAAGGAATACGTATACTTAAGGGAGGTAGTGACCCCACAGCAAGACGGGCAAGTTGGTGACACATACTTCTGAGAAAATAGCGCAAAAGTCGAAGACAGCAAAGAAAGGAAACAACAGGACCAGCGCTAACTCACAACTAAAGGCTTATTCACAGGAAGTAAGGAATATAAACAGGGCAAACAATCAAGAAAGCAATCGGTTCAACCTAGCTACACGTGCGTTTGCTTTCCTTTCTTTATTGTTTACCCAGTTTATATTCCTTGCTTCCAGTGAATAAACCTTTTTTTATGATTTTGCGCTGGTCCTGTTGTTACTATTCTTTGTTGTCCTCGTCTTTTGCGCTATTTTTTCAGAGGTAGTGACCGCTTATCCACATCATGAGAGGGAAATAACTAGAAGATTAAGAACTTGGTGCAGCGCATATATTAGGTTCTCCCAGATCCTGAATGCCACTTTGCCAATATTCCTCAAAAGAAAAGCACAAAACAAAATACTTTTGATCTTACCGTAGCTATGTACGCCATCGTGTAAGAAGCCTTTGAGCATGTCAGACGCTTCACTGGAAAGAAGGACGACCAACACTTGTGCCCAACCATTCCCATCAAAGCACTTTTTCTCACAGATGCTCTCGAAAGCTGCTAGGAAATTTGCCATACCCTCAGCGATCACAAATGGCTGCAGTCTGTCTCTTGACTGCAGACTGTTAGTGTAATGCAGAACGAATAATATTTTATCCCTCCCGAAACTCATCCGCTGCGTTTCGAGCTCCAGTTCCAACAATTTCATTACGCGAGCATGCTGTTTTATCTCAAGCATCTCTTGTCGATCTGCCTCTTCGCGAGCAAAGCGACATTTTCGATCTCGCTCTGAATCTTCATGCGCACGTCATTCTTTAGCCTCCTCGTGCTCACGGCGTTCTTTCATCTCAACCCAGGCCTCATTGGTTTCCTCAGCCGTTACGCCCTGCGCCCGCATGGCCTCAAGAATCGCATGATTTCGTTTTGCGTGGCCCAAATCGATGCCGAACTATTAACAAATTTTCATGAGATTCTTCAATTTAATGTTCTCGACCGTTCGCACTAGCCTCTTGCTGTTTGACCTTTTTTTTAGAATTCCCTTGCCGTTCACTACTGTAGGGCTACTAGTATGACACGCGCAAAAAATCTCTTCTAACACCTCGTTTACTCCCTCAGCACTAGCTTTAGTTTCAAAGCACTCCTATTAGGCTCGAAACAAAAAGCTCTCTGCAGTGCTTCACACAGTCCTACACTAGGCTACAATAAAGTGTGGTACAGCAGTCTGACATATTCAGGGAAAAACCTCAGGCACTCATCGCGCCTGGGCAGCTGACGCCGGTCGATCCGGCAGCTGCCGCTCACTGTTACGAGTGGGCATCGCAGCCTGTCTGTACTGCTGTGCAGAGCTGAGCGAAGACACGATGAAGGCGACGGTGCGTCAACGAAACATATATGTACAGTAAAGACAAGGGTGTTACATTATAGGCGCAGTGGCTGAGAGCACTATGGCTCGCACAAAGGGACACGGCGACGCGTCGGGAGAGCGTCTCTCTCCCTTGATGTCTCCATCTGGTCGTCTACTCGTCTGCTGCTACCGTCCGGCGCGGCTCGACCATTTTTAGCCTCCGGTGACCGTTGCCGCAGCCAGCCGTTCAAACCTTCCAAACAGGTCACGGCACTGGTCACAGTTCGAATTTGACAAATGGACGAGAGGACTCGGCCGTTCGAAGTTTGCAGCCGGGAAAGGAATGCCGGGGAAACGTCGATTGTGGCTCGAGCCGGCACTTGCGAAGGGGGAGGGGGAGGATTCCGCCAGGTGAGCCTGGCTGAATGATGATGCAAGCCTCAACATGGCCTAAAGTCCGGGCTTGTGTTGCGCAATGGCGGGCGGACGGCTCTGGCTTCCACGGATTCCAGCGGGATGCGTGCTCATGCATAACACTGCCTCCAACACTCTGAATGATCTCATAGAAGCCGCCGCGGTGTCGCAGCATCAGATAATTTGGGAAGGCAAAATTCAAAGAAAAATCATAGAGCGCCTGGGGTTCGAACCCTCAGGGCGTTCAAAGCGGACAGAAAACGTAGCTAGAGCAACCAGGAATAGACACAAAACTCAACCGCTGCCAAAGAGCAGGCATCCGGTATTTTATGAATGTAGACGCAAAGATAGGGCTGTGGCCCTACAGGTCAAATTTCAGTGCAGATCCGATATGCTATACATGGATGCTGCTGAATACGATAGCACGGCAGGACACACAGAGGTAGTGGTTCGTTTGAGTATGGAGCCGGTCTCGTGCTGCACCGTTAAAAATACAAGTGCAACTGAGGTAGAAGCATTTTTCGCCTCTGTAGCAAGAACACAAAATGATGCAAAGGTGATAGTGACTCTAAGGCACCCATTAAGAATTATGATATGAGCAGAATCTCTGCTACAGCCGCCAATATTCGAGAGAATGGCAAGTACCAGAAGACCCAATGTCACTGATCTGCTACCCGAGTCACCAGGACCTGTGGGGGAACGAGAAGGCACAGGCGATCCATGTATAATAAACGACATTCGGATGTCTTTAATCCTAGATGTACGCACTTCAATAGCATTGAAGATCTAGTCCACATGGTCTGGACCTGCCTTTCCAATAACGACCCGAATAGGAATGTAGAAATGAGAGACCTTATTACTCAACCACGAAGCCGAAGAGCAACGCAAAGATATCGGTCTCGTCCTGACCGCCTCCGAGTCCCAAGGGATTCAGGCCGACGGTTAGGAGAATGAAGGGGGGTTTCGGCTAAAGTCTTCTCCTGTCATTTAGAAGGGTGCGAATTAAAATTATTTCTTTTCTCTCAAAAACTAATGAACTGTACAGGAAATCAGAGAAAAAACTGCAAGACTTTCCTTTTCTCTTTTTTTGTTTCGGTGACTGTTGGTTTTTTCATATTTGCGTCATCCCAAGACACGCAATTTTCAATCACTGACTGTTAATTACTTGCTTGAAAACTATATAGTTCTAAACGTTTCCGGAGATCTGCGAAAGAATGTCGAATTGTTGCTCATGAAAGTACGGAGGATTGTGTGGCACACGAGCATTTTCCGCATTTGTTTTTTTCCTGACAATTGCTGCCCTCTCCCACAAAATTAAACAAGTTTTTTGCGACAAATGTTTTTATTCACCTAAACGTATTCCGCGAAACGTGGTTAAGTACGTGTACAGAGCCATAAAACGCCTTGATGAAGTGATGATTGCTACAGGCAGGGCGACGCAATGTAAATTCTGATGCTTTTTAAATGAAATGATGTATCACAGCATAAAATCACCGGGAACAAACATACTCATTTTCTTCCTGCACCAGAATGTCTGATTTAGTCTTTTTTATCGATCTAATTTCCTTCAAGTGCAAAGCAGTGACATGAAATTTTTTGGACAATTATTCACTGTGCGAAAATGATTTCACTTGTCTAAAACTTTCCACTAACAGCCGTACATTGAATGAAGTGAGAAAACTTTTCAAACTTGCTATCAGCCAATGCTAACAAAAGTCTTCATATCGAGGCGTTGTTTTTTAAATCCTCTGCATTTGTTTGTCTCGTCACGTTCCTTTTTCTCCTCCACTTTAGGAAAAAATCAATCGAAATTTAGACGAAGACCAGTAAAATAAAATGTTGGTTTCTTGAACCTAACTTTTTGTGAGTAACTGGGTGCTACTCTTTCGTTGTTTTACATAAAACACAGCTTGTTTGCCCTCAGCAACAAGACAGTAATACTAGAGCATTTTGGCAATTCTTCGCTTTGAAGCAATATATTTTCTCCATTTCAAACAATATTGTATTATAAACCGTGCATAGAAAAATCGGGCACATTTATCTTTGGTGTAGGAAAATGATTCCTAGATAGTATAATTTTCGATTGATTCTGATGCAACACAACATAATAAAGTACTTTCTCTTGCTTTAATAGTGGCCTCGCTGCAACTGACTTCATAATCTTCTTACGCGAGGTGCTCGTTTTTGACATTCTATGGTCCTCATGGCTCAACGCGCCTCAACATTTTCTACTAAATGCCTGGTGGCGCAAGCGAACAGAAAGAAAGAAGTAACCTTATGTAAACTTGCTATTATAAGAAGCTTTTATGAAGTAAAAGCTAATACGATGTTACTAAAGCATACAGAAACTGAATAAAATTCTAAAAAGCTAAGCATTTCCATAAAGGCAGAGCGTCATAATAGCGAGCAGGCTGTCTTACCTTTGTAAATAAACTGTTCATCTCTCTAAAGGCCTGCTCTGTGTGTATGTTGCGCCTCTTCGTTGCGATATATTTCGTAGCAGACATGAGAGCCGAAGTATTTCATATAACACTTCAAATCTCCGAGTTCACGAAATTGATTTCACTATAACTTTTTTTTTATTTCGGACCTTCAGTAACCCCAAAACGCTTGAAATCTTCTGTTCTTACTCATACAAACTTTCCCTTTCCGTGTACTCCGATCCTGATAGAAAGTATTGTTCTAGTGGTTTGTTTTACAATACGGCTACTGAAATTGGGAGTATCCAAGAACGTGACAATTTTATTTACTTAAGAAATATTTCAAAAGCGCGAAGTGTGAAAGGCAGCTTTTTATTTTGCCAAACAGTGCCTTCGGTCGCAGGTTATATATCGACTTCAGAACTAAAGCCGCAGAGGCTTTCCCAAGGCTTGTAGTCAAGTCGACCCTTTGTCCTGCACTTTGAGTTGTATTCGTTTATGCACTCTTGAGGAGGTCTTTTTAGTTCCGTAAATGGCAACCAAAGAGTACATGCAGGGTGGTCTGGAAATAAATGTTTCCAGCATTAGAAACCGGGCAACAAGTCTAACGCAAGCTTAACTCGAAAACAAACAAGTAATATTTTTGGCACGCTATTTAAAAGGAAGCACTTTAAAATACATTTAAAATAAACAATAAAGCCGAGCCCTCACAACTTAATGATTCATAGAACCCATTAATAATGGGCAAATAACGTATTTGCTTAATATTAACCAGTTAGGAAGTAGGACATTTGGCTCCTTTATACGTACAGACCTTCGTTCAGTAATAAAATATGATATTTAATAAGCGAGCGCAGTAAAGTAACAGATGCTTTCTGATAGGATATGTTTCAAAATTAATGAAAATTGCTTTAAGTAGCATAAGATCCAATTACTGAATTAGGAACACTGAAGTGGAATAGTATATAAGAGTATTTAAATAAAAAAATTCTTATATCTAGTGATAAATACTGGGGAGATTATATCCCAGGCACGAGTACTCGCAAGCAGCGATTTCACTCCAAAAACATGACAACGCTTTCCATGACTAGTAACAGAGGGTAATACCCCACTGGGGTATTTTTCAGGTTTTCCTTTGCTGCACAATAATTCCCACCATTGTTTCTCCAGTTCTTTTCAATCGGATCATGTCGCACAGTCTTCCTGGCTGATTTCGGTCGCCTAGATTATGAGCTGTCTTTCGCAGCAGATGATACCGCTTATTCCGTCACCATTTTGAAGTCTTACAAGCCGCTACGTTCGTCGCGTATTTATTTTTAGTCATGCGAATTGCGCTACGTTTGATCGCCCCAGCTAATGTCCCGTCTTTAGCGTCCTTAACAAGCATTAGCTGCGCATAACTAACAGTTAAACATTAACGATGCAGGTGATCTCTCACATACTACGGAGGAGGCTGCCGGATAGGTGAGGTCGCAAAAGAATCTATGGCAATAATTGAGTGTTCTAAGACATTTAGTATCAAGCTTTCTTATTTGTGCCGCTTCTGGAATTCCACTCGAGGATACATTACGGGTTGTTTTTTTTATATACTGCACGCAATCCAAACTCAGTGTTTAGCTTTGTTTCAGATCATATCGGCTCTTGGTTCGCCTTCATGTTCTCTGGAGATTGCAATTGAAGCTCGCATTATTTGAGCAGAATCAGATCTATTAGCGTTTCTTGCCCAAGAGAGACCCTTTACTTGAACCTATGAAAACGACAGTTTACAAGGACCTGCTTACTTCATTTCTCATTCAAAAAATAGCGCTATTACTCAAAACGTCACTGCCGAACTATACAACTTTGTTGAAGTTTGCTGCAAAAGTGAGGGTAAATAATCTTCCTGCAGATTCATTGATGCACAGCCGATTTCGATATCGACGAGCAGAATTTTGTTCTATTAAGAAGCTGGAATTCTTCTTTTCCTAAGTCTTCATCGTCAACAACCCATGTAAAAATACTAGCTTTAATACCAAATTAAGACCTACTCAAGCTTCAACTTTTTCGACGAATTGCCTCCGTATTGCTCTAACGTCTGTTGCTCCCGCTATCCAAATATAGTTATATCGAAATACGAACTCGCCTATAATGATATGGGCACATGCAAAAATATTGTCTTGAGTTTCTTTTTAAATAGCAGTATTTGCTTTGTGTCTACCCAATGCCATAGAAAATTGGTTTTTGGGGATAGGAAATGGCGCAGTACCTGTCTCGCATATCTGCGGACATCTGAACCGCGCCGCAAGAGAAGGGATAAAGGAGGGAGTGAAAGTAGAAAGAGGTGCCGTAGTGGAGGGCTCCGGAATAATTTCGACCACCTGGGGATCTTTAACGTGTGCTGACATCGCACAGCACACGGGCGACTTTTGCTTTTCGCCTCCATCGAAACGCTGCCGCCACGGTCGGGTTCGAACCCGGGAACTCCAGATCAGTAGCCAAGCGCCCTAACCACTAATCCACCGCAGCGGGTCCTAATGCCATAGCAAAAGAAAATAGGGTACACGTTTCTTCTTTCTATGAGGAACTTTGCGGTCCTTTTTCAGGTGAGTAAGAGCTACATGGCACTCAATGAGTTGCTCATCATTCTTGCGTAATTGTTCTGGATAATGTTCACGACCGAAGAAAAAACTAGGCAAAAGTTTGAGCAAATGGTAGAAACTTAAAAATTTTTGCTTGTGTTTTATTGAAGGTTATGCGCGAAATTTTTTCGATATTAAAAGATTCTTGTACTATGCCTTGCCATTTTAAGAACGCTCTATATTTTCGTAAAAGCTTGCGATGGTCACACGAACGTGACAAGGCTGAAGGAAATTATTTTTTTAGACGAGGTAGTCACTGAGTTTTGATGCCACCGACCAAAGCTTAGCTTTACAAAAACTTTCCATCCACGACAGCACAATGAATGAACTACGAAACTTGATGAAAGGTGTTAATTCGGACCTGTTGGTTCATCACAGAAGAGGAAAATATGCAGCGCAAAGAACATATGGACGCCAGAAGAAAGTCAAACAACAATCGCTGACATTACTGATTTGGTACTGTCAGCGCTGTGTTTGTCTTTCTTCTGTCGCCCATGCGTTTTTTTAGCTGCATATTTTCCTCTTCCGAAATAAGAAAACTGTTGAGAGAGAGAAGCTAATATAGCTAAAGTCAGCTGGAAGTTTGTGAAGGGTAGAAGATAATGGCTGCTCCTATGAACAAGGCGGGCAGCATTTCTTTAAGACAGTTTGAGCATTTGGTTTCAAGGCGGCAGAAGGCGCGATAATGAGATAACACAGGCTACCGAAATCGGTCGCAAAAACTAAGGTCAAGAGGCTGAAAACTCCAACGATCGACGTGTCGAAACTTTCTGAGTGCTTTCCCCAAACTGCAGAGCTTTGCGCTTTTTTGTTTTGATCAGATATTCGCTCTTAACGCATGTGTTTAAGTATCCAGTTTGTCAGAGTGAAGACGCATGTATTGTGATCACCAGCCTATACATGCACGACGGTATTTTATATGAATGTGCCACACTGCCATGACCACTTCACTGTCTTCAGATAAACTTTAGTGTCGAAACCCCGCGACGCGCCCAAGGGAGGGGCTGGCCCTCCACTGCGCTTGCCACAACACCACTGCAGCCGAGAGCTGTGAGATCGAAGCGAGCGTTGCCAGCTAGCACCCTAAGGTGTGCTCGCGCTGGGAGTTCCGAGCTTGCTTGCACAATGTTTGTTTCGCGACCTTCGTCGAAAAGTATGCAATATTTTCGTCAAGCGCAGTTATGCTGTCGCTGGCAAAGAGCTTGAGTAAGGTTGGCTTTTATCTTTTGAAAACACTGCATTCTCCTGCAAACGCTGTATCCGTCACACAGCAAGGACATCCGTCTGCTGCATTCTCTCTGCTAACTTCTATAGAAGGTGCTCATGTACCGGTGTGCAAGGACGTGAATTTTGACGTGTTGTGGAAAAAATTGAAATGATTTTGCTCGTCCCCTACCTGGTCAGACAAGTGTATCCCCGTGGTCAATTGTGCCGCTGACGTTCTTTCTTGTTGTCATTAGCTCATTCGTAAATTTTGGGCCTTCGTCATTGGCGTCCGCCGCTCCACCTGCTACCTGCCTCGGTTGGCAGGTGGCAAAGTGGAGAGAGAGAGAGAGCAATACTCTCCTAATTTTTATGGCGAGATGCGGGAGATCTAATGTGTGAGAGATCAGGCAGGACGGCAGGCAACCGGTGGCAAACTGTCTACCGGCAAATCCACCTCTCCACTAGAAGGAATAGGAGGGAAAGGTACGCGGAAAGGAAGAGAGGGTGGGAGGTGATGGATGGATTAGTGAAATGGGCGTCTATCTTGGCTGCGGAAAGTTGTTGGTTGGAAGCCCCGCGCCGAAAAAAGATGAGTATAAGCGTCCCTCGACCGGGCACCCGGCTTCTTTTCTTGCTGCCAAACTGTAGCTAACGCTCGTACTTTCGCGTTATGCACACATAACTGTCCTGTGATTTTCAACTCCTCAACATTGGAAGGGCCATGCCGAGAATTGTACGTGTGCTAGTGAAGCTGCACTGAGAAGAGAGGGAGAGCCTCTAGAAAGGAAGATGGAAGAAGAATAAAGGAGGGGAAAGTTAAGAGGGAAAATTAGCAAGAGCGCCAGCGCGCTGGTGGAGAATAGATATCTGGGCAAGTTGGCATGAGCTCATTTTAAATTTACCAGTAGAAATACAAGGTCTAAGGTCTACTTCAGGTACATGGCTTTTTCTCTGGTAAATTTAAAATGGTGCCACAGGAAAGCGGCAGATATAATGAGAAATCGAAGAGAGGACAGAGGAGCAGGGCGTGCCCACCCTCGAGGACAACCGATTAGATCCGGCGGGACAGTCCTAGAGGACAACCAAAGTGAGGATCCAAGGCTCAGGCTTTCAAGCCAGCAAGTCCATCAGTCTCTCGGCGTCAAACCGTGTTGTTGGAGATAAGTACGCGCCCACAAGCGTAAACGTCAGGGTGCGCCTTTTCATCGTTAGACAGGTGTACTGGCTATGGTTATGAGGGGGAACCGTATAGTGCACATTTATAAGCTCTCTTCGAATGCGGAGGATGACCTTGCTATTTCCACTGTACATGGAGGATGCAAACGCTTCATAGCCCGAAATTCAGATGGTATTTTGTAAATTGGGCTCACAAATTACAAGTATTAGAAATATGAATTTATAGCCGAATTCGCAATTGCCTGATATGCGGGATTTGAGACCACGGGCATTCCACTGGAAAATGGATGCTTTTCTGATTTGCCTTTCAAATGGTAATGCTAGGAGAGACATTGTGTCTGCTACTGGAAAGCTGCAAGGACTGGATTTAGAGCGTTCAGTCCGTGTTGCTGGCGAGTGAATGCTAGACAGCATCCCACGCATGGCGTTCATAAGAGCCCTCAAGATGTAGATCACCTGCACCTCTTCACCTAGGGCTGGATCTCTGCCTTGGGCTCGCTGAGCTGTAGGAATAGGACAGTGGGAGCATAGTGCCTGCTCAGCCACCATGGATGAGCGTGGCGGCGGCAGTGGTGGCCATGTCCTCTCTGAAGCACTCGTTCCGGCATCACCAGTCACCAGGCTTGCATTTTTCGGTGGAAGGGGAGGACAAGCAGCAGGAGCGATGGGGGCTTCCCTACCGCTGTCAGCCGCTTGTCTAATAGGCAAAAGTTAGGCGAAATAGCTAAGCAAAATTCACGTCAGATCTGAGTTGATTTTCGATGCACATGAACCCTTGCCAATCTACAAGAAGTCGTCGTTGTTGGTGTGCTTATGTTTTTTAGGCAGGGCGACCGCTTCAAATGGATTCGCACATAAAACATGTTTTTTCAGGTTGTCTGTCCGCTCAGAGGGTGTACGTTTTCCTCTATTTAAGGAGCAATGGGTCAAATGAAGAGAGTAAATATCGGCTGTTTTGCCTTTTCCGCAGCCCCTAGTGCATCAGGGTGCAATCCAGTTTTTCGTACCGACTGATTTTCAGCTAGTTACAAATAAATGAGCGTCAAACTTTCTACGTTCGGGACATCGATAAGAATATCACTTTCTGAGAAGATGCTGTATCAAGGGCGGCAGTACGTTCGCCATGACGTTAAAGACACTTTGAAACTTTTTCTTCATCAATACTAAACTACGAACAAGAGCGACTTTTGATTACCGGAAGCCATGAAGGGAATGGTAGCGTCAAAACTCAAAGAACCAGACGCACAGCAAGAAACTCTAGTGTAATATCCAACAAAACGCCCAAGCAACCACTGTAGCGCCATCGCAAAGCTTCGGCGCAAGGCACGCTCAGCTACGCCGGGAGAGTTGAAACTGAAGTATACCTTTAAACCTTGGCCAAGGCGGTGGATAAGCAGGAAAGATTATAAATTGAGAAGTGGCGCCCATATCTGCGCTATTCGGAGCAGCCGATGAAAGCACACAAAAGTAATGGTTTCATGAGTGCACGAATATTGTGGATGATCATAGCGAAAGCTTTATATGTCACAGCCTTTGGGAATCGAAATCTCAGCCGTAAAAACATCCATAAAACACACTGGCGCGAATCATAAATGTCACTACCGTCACAGTCACTTGTACGTATCATCAGTGCGGAATCTTCTAACAAAAAGAAACCAGGAGCAAGAATTTTGGATTCGACATTTCTTTAACGTCGCTGTCATAATTATCGACAAAGTACAATACAACGGCGTGCTGCCTTGACAAGGTAAGCGCCAAGAAAACATTTATACGCCCCAAACGGTTCCCAGCTGATGTAGAAAGTTTGGTCACTGGTCACATTGTTTCAGTTATCCCCGTGCCACACAGAATATTATAGAGTTTTGTCCCGGCGTCTGATCCGCAGAGAAAGCGTGCACGTTCATATGGCAGAGACAGGTTGGTGCTGCTCAGATTGATAAGCACGTGCCCCCCCCCCCCCTCCCCCCGGTGTTACCATGCTTGAACACTGAATGTGAAAAAAATTTATCACGCCAGGCAATACACGCGAGACCAAACTCTCAAAACTCTAAGGGTAAAAAAATGTGCAGCCATTGGTTCACGCGTTGTGCTTTAACAGCTTTTCTCGTTGGCCGCAAGAAGACGCCCAGTTTTATTTTCTTTAGGAATAGGGGGGGGGGGGGGGGGTTCTCGTCTATGCACGTATGCACGTAAGGCCGGAGGAAGAAGCGCTGGCCGCCTCTCTTTCTGCCCCACTTCTTGCCTTTTCCACCTTCTGGAATATCATGGCCGCCAGAAAGCCGAGTTCAGATGATATTTTACTCTAGATTTGTGCCCTTATATCTTCATCTGTCCTGGTCTTGAGATGCGCTGTTTTTTTTTCCAAATCTCTTACGACATTCGAAGGCTACCACCTAATTTCTTTGCCTACAAGGTATGTGTTTTGAAGTGAAAACGCATAGTTTAGGCAAAACAAAGGGAATTGAAAAGTTTTTCCGGTAACATCAAGTAGTTTGCCGCCACTTTTCGCGGGACACATTATTCCTCTAAAACCCCGGGCATATTCATGCTGTGGCCATGCAGCAGGAATAATTGACCTTAGCACATGTCTTGCTAGGGTGCGTTGATTTCCTCTGTCTGGAAACACAGCCCATTCGTGGGCGCTATCGTGAGCTATCTTAGTGCGCTGAAGGAATAGAAAGTTGGAGACGAGGAGCGAAATAAGACCGTACCCTATGTAGCTAGCGCATACCTCAGCCAGCTTGCAAACGTAAGCGTCTGTCTTCAGGCAAACATTGCGTAATGAAGAAAATATTTTTGGTCTCGTTTTTACGGGGCTTAACGTGCCAAAGCGACCTACGCTATGAGGAACGCCGTAGTGAAGGTCTCCGGAAATTTCGACTACCTGGGGTTCTTTAACGTGCACCGACACCGCACAGTACACGGGCCTCTAGACTTTCGCCTCCATCAACATTCGACCGCCGCGGCCGGGATCGAACCCGCATCTTTCGGGTCAGCAACTGACCACTACAACCACTGAGCCACCGCGGCGGCAGTCTTGACGACAATCTGCCTTTTTCATTTTCCTGTGCTGCCACCTCGCGTACAACGCTGGAAGCTCACTGGTAGGGTACTGCGCGCCCATCCCGGCCGGACTGAGTGCCGCTGCGGAGCACGTTTTGTTGGAATCTGTCAACGATGGCGTGTCCTGGGCAGCACATGGTACCTGGAGGATTTCTAGGGTTGACTGATGGCTTGGTGCGAAATCCGAGGCAGGCTGTAATGCCCACCGAAGAGCAAATGCTTCAGTATCTCCGATCATCCGGCATGCGATGCGAACACCAGCTAGCAAGGGCCGCCGCTTCAGAAATGAAGGCTACATTCGGAACATAATGTTCAATGAAATATCCCCGATCAGTGAGGTTGGCGTTTTCCGCTGCATATGCCTGCCATTCATGAAAGGTGGATACTACATCGTGCACGCCGTGGTACAGAAAACGACTGGGGACAACAGTTTTCACAAGCAATCGTTGTGCTCAAGCGCTGCAGAATAGCTACACGAGCTATAAAAGCACGAGCTACTTGCAACAATGCAGCTCTGCTAGCATTTCACTGTATTTTCCCACAACACACCACTGCATAGGTTAAACAAGCATGCGCGTCCATAAAGAGGAGCGCGAGAGGCGAACATTAATCCCTTCCGGCGATACCACGCAGAGCTCTTCATCATGGATATGATTCGAACACACGCATAACGCACATTCTTCTTCTTCTGCCTCTTAATACATGGCACATACCCACACGGGGGGATTGGCCAGGGTGTAGTGGCATAAACAAGGAAATTTCCATAGGAGATTATGACAAAATTTTAGCACCATGCGTGAATGCTCTCGTAGCTTCTTTTTCGTTGTCCGCTCCATCGCGCGTTGAAAGCGGCTCACAGCACTTGCCCCTTTGGCCTTCTTGCTTGAGAAAGCAAAAAGCGTTGGAACGAAGTCAGGGTGCCGCGGTGACATTCGAGGCCTTCGTGCCCATGAATAAAACACTTCGTGATAGACTGCACACGCATTTAAACACAGTACCTCGTCCGTACCTGTCACAAAGTGATTCCCGCACAGTCTCGACGTGCTTGACGGTGCCCAAAGGCGGCACGATCGTCGAGCCGGCGAACTGCTTTTATCCACGCTTCGCGTCGAAGGCTGTCCCGGGAAGCGCTCGGAAAGCGAAAAAATCCGAGTTTACTTCGCTTTACATATTGGGCATTGCTGCTGTATGCAACACATTTCGTAGGTATCGCCAAATGCGTCGCGCTGAACGCCCGACGGCTGCAGCAACGCACCCCGCGTAGGAAGCCGGTTTTTTTTACACTTCCACGGCCGGTCTTGAGTGGAGCGAGCGACCCTCAATATGTTTCGCGACACCGCTGCCAGGGGATGGGCGCATGCGCAGTCGAATCGTGAAAAAAGCGGATAGGTGCGACGAAGTGTATCCACACTATTTCTTCAAATGCATTAGTTGATTGCATGCAGAACGCTGTCTGAGCGCTAGCGTGGTAATTTGGGCATGTTGTTATCGCATGAAATGGTTTAACAGCACACACAGGACGAGTTCACAAGGAAAGAAACGACGAGACACGAGCCCCGACTTCCGCTTGTCGCGCATGCGTGATGTTATACCAATATATAAGTTATACCATTATAATTCAGTGCGAGGTTAGTAATAAACTATTGAAAGTCGGCGCTTATGTCTCGCCGTTTTTCACCTTGAGTCCTCGTCCTGTGTGCACTGTTCAATCCTGCGGCTTGTGCGCCCAAAAGAAAGCTCCACGAAAACAACTAACGTCTGCCCAAAACGTAGTGTGTAAACTTAATTTTTTGTGTGCCCCATATTTCACGCTTTGTAGCAACGATCTGGAAATGTACCCGGGTGATCACAAAAATAATACATTGATGTTCATTCTGTCGCGCTGCGGAGAAATTTGAACCGAAAAAAACAACTTTCGGTTCAGTTTAGTTTAGTTTGATTTACGGGGGTTGAACGTCGCAATATGAAAATTTGTACATGACAAATAATTTGATTCATATGATTTCAAAGAGACTCAGGCTATGAGGGACGCCGTGGTGAAGGGCTCCGAGATTATCGGCCAACTGGGGTTCTTTAATAAGCACTGACATCGCACAGTACACGGGTACACAGTACACTATACATCGCACAGCATATGGAGCTAAGCGCCATAACCACTGAGCCACCGCGGCGGTGCAAAAAGCTACTGTCACTGCCGAACACGCCTCGTGTTAAACTCCAACACATACTCGCGGTGTGCATTGCACATCGTCTTCATCCACTAATACTGCTATAAATCTCATATTAGCGCTTTGAGCTATATTGAGGTGGTGATAAAAAGGTGTGCTCTGCATGCGTTGGCGTCGACAACGCTGCGATAGAAACCATGCCTTAGAGCAATGCATGATGGAATTAAGAAAATTGCTAGAGGAACACGGCACTGGTGTACAGGTCACCTGCGTAGTTAGGTTTATTCGCAGTGACGATAAAAAAGTTGACGGCGCGTATAACTGGCTACCTTAAGTGTGGAATCCTGAATCGTGCATTCAGGTATGTGGTGGTGGTGGGGGGGGGGGGGGGGGGGGGGGTAGTGGTGAACCTTTATTCACTATGTACGGGCCCAGGCCATATGGCCAAGGTCCTCAGAAATCTAGGTATGTGGCGGTGGTTTCTATCTGCACAAAAATGCTTTCTTACAATATTTCATGCTTTGGCGTGCTAAGCCCTCAGTAAATTATTCATAACTATAGCTTACCTGCATATGTTTTAAACCCATAGTATGCTCTGGCTTTCTAACTTACTGATCGTATTTTGAAGCACATCTCCAGACTAACTTAGCAAGGGAGTGTCATCAGCCTGTCGAAGGTATCCTCCGTGAGCTCTTATCCCAAATCATTTCCAATCCAGGCCTTTCAACATCGTCCCGTACACAAGCATCTGCAGTAGCTCAGTGGTTATGACGCTCGGTTGCTGACCCGAAAGGCGCGGGTTTGATCCCTGCCGTGGTGGTCAAATGTCGATGGAGGCAAACTTTTAGAGGCCCGTGCACTGTGCGATGTCAGTGTACCGTAAAGAACTCAAGTTGGTCAAGATTATCCGAGCCCTTCACTACGGCGTCCCTCATAGACTAAGTATCTTTGGGACGTTTAATTCCCACAGACCAAACGTCGTGTAAACAGGCGGTCAAAAACATTGGGGAGACTGTGTATCCCCGCCGGACACGTACACTCTTTTATCGCAATCTTTTTGCTCTCTTCATGTTGGATTGTGGTAGTTGTGCACTGGCTACAGGTATCTTCGGGCACTTTCACATAAGACGCTTCTACACCCTGATTACGCAATGCCTATATTACCGATGAGGGCGTATTACAAATTCATACCTCAAGAAGCTGACGGTGGTGCGTGCGTCAACACAACTGGCTTTCTGTCGCATTTTCACATCTGGTCTCTCTGCAACATTGTTAACGAGATCTTCGCCACTTCTGATGGTTCGTAAAAATCGAAACCTTTTTCTGAACTCACGAAGGGCTGCGTAAGTATAGTCGGGGGTAAAAAATCTCTGTACCACGTGTTGCTGAAACGAAGCCGATAGCTCTGCTATTAGCAGGCTGCTGGAGACTACACTTTTGGAGGTTAAACTCAAAAATCTTTTTTTTTATCTAACAATTGTCATCTCCAGTTGCCGGCTAGTATTAGGGCTATCGGCATCGTTTGAGAAAAACATAGTCCAGAGACTTTTGTCCCTGATTGTACAGGCTGTACATACCGAACATAATTTAATAAGGTGAATAATGACAGAATTATGAGCTCTTGCGAATACCTTTGCAATGATCCAACTGTTTTCCTTGGTTCATAAAGTGCTATGTAGCTCTTCATCTTCTACACATTACTTAAGAAGACACATTGAACAAAACTGAAAAGTTGAAACTGAAACTTCGGCGCGCTGAAAATGTGTCCCACCTCGTTCGCCTTCACGCGATGAAGACGAACTCTTCACTCATTGTATTCTGATATCTCCTGTTACTTGATGGGGGTACTGTGCTCCCATCGCGAACATCGTCGCCTGTTGACTGCTCGTTTTATGTATACAACATCCAAGAGCGCCTTACAGCGCATGCGATAGCTCTCAGACTGAGTGGACTCTGTACTAAAACCGCACGTGAGAGGCCCCGCGATGTTTTAAGCCGCCGATACAGCCTTGAAGGAAATTCGTGAGGATACTGCATTTAATTTATTGTTTTTTTTTCTTGATCTGGGCAGTGCAAAACCTCATATTTCGCACTAAAGACAGGGCTTTGTGATACCGAAAATGTAGCTCTAATAAATGGCTTATTATTTATTTTAAATACCTTACAGGCCCGTAGGGCATTTTGCAAAGGGGGGCGGCAAAACATCAAGAATAAATTTAAAAGGGGACGAACAAAAACAAGGAAACAAGGCACTCTTCATGATCAGTAAAAATTTGAAACACCTCTATATGATACAGAACAGCTGACATAGGAACACTGAAATAGGAACGCATGATAATAATGGTAAAGTTGACATAGAAACACCCAAATAAATCCAAAAAAGGGACCCAGGGTACATCACACAAAAAATAAAATTAAAAAGCAAAATGCGCGTTTACTAGTGTCAACAAAATTTCGAAACAGAAATACAAACAAAAAGAGAGAAAAAATAAACGAAATGCGTAACAGAAAACGTAAAAGATATTGCATCAACATGTTAAGATGGCTTCAGTGAAATGTGCAATGAGTTGGGGATGAAAGGTATCAGGATTAGACAGCGAGGCGATGTTGTCTGGGAGGTTATTCCATAATCTGATGGCTCGCGGAAGTGCTGATGAATTGAAATCTAATGTGTCACTATAGATGCGTGTAAAACTGAAATGATTGTGCAATCTTTTGGATGTGTGAGATGGGACATCTAGGTAAAATGAGCGTGATCTATTGGAGTGCACGTACTTGTGAAATAATGTTAGCAAAGCGATGTCATGGCATATGCCTAAATATTGCAAAAAAGATCGGTTTTAATCTGAGTGACGCTTGAATGGTAGTTAGTTTTTAGAGATGGGGAATCGGGCTGCTCTATATTGTATGGTTTCTGATGTGGTGACCATGTTGTTGTAATAAGGAGACCAAATGGAGGAAGCGAACTCAAGCTGTGGTCGAACAAATGTGAGGTATGCTAGTTTCTGAATATTAGTAGGAGAATTTCGTAAGTTACGGCGTATGTACCCTAATGACTTTGAGGCCACAGCGCATATGGATGTGATATGAAAAGACCATGAAATATCGGACGAAAGGTTAACACCAAGAAATTTGTATTAAAATGCATGGGAGATTAAGTAATCTTGAATATGGTATGTATAGATAGAATTGTTATGTTTCCGGCTGAATGAAATTGTTTTACATTTTGATACGTTAAGGGTCATTAACCATTTATTGCACCATTCATTAATAAGAAGAAGATCTGATTGGAGTACCAGATGGTCGTTTGCATGTTTAATAGGGCGGTAGATAATACAATCATCCGCGAATATTCGCATTGAGGAAGATATGTTATTAGGTAAGTCGTTTATATATATACATAAGAAATAATAAATGGCCGAGCACACTGCCCTGCGGCTCACCGGAGGTAACTGGGGAAAGGTTAGAGGACAAATTATTAACAAATATGAACTGCTGGCGATCAGTGAGGAAGTTACAAAGCGATTATAAAGTTAACGAGTCTAGACGGAGTGATGATAATTTTGTAATCATGTGGCAGCGAGCTACGCGGTCGAAGGCTTTGGCAAAATCAGTAATTATAAAATCAGTTTGCAGGTTATCGTTCATATTGAAAACAAGTCAGTGGTTAGTTCGAATAACTGTGTTTCACAACAATGACCCTTTCTAAACCTATGCTGCTGATTACGGTAAAAAAAAAGTTATTGTGCTCAAGATGACAGAAAACATGAGATGCAATATGTTCTAGCATTTTGCAGCAGATGCACGTGAGAGATATTGGGCGATAGTTTTCGAAATGAGGTTTTGTTTCCAGTTTTAAATATAGGTATGACAAGCTATTTTCCACTCAGAGGGCAAAATTCCTGCAGTTAGTTATTGCTGAAAAATATCGAATAAGAATTTACTACTCACTGAAATGGTATTTTTTAATATTTTAGAATTATTTCCATCAATACCAGCTGAAGTAGAAACCTTAAAATTATTTATGAGACACATAATACCTTCCTGAGTTATTTCAATGGCTTTCATGTGGCGATAATCGAGATCGGAAAGTTCGGGTAAATTACAGTGGTCCTCAGAAGTCAACAGAGATGAGAAGGTGTTATATATTGCGGGGCACTCATTGATCGGAAAAGGGCTGTTGTTAGTTTGTAAGGAAAGGGAACTAGTGTCACGACTAGGGCATATCTGCTTCCAAAACTTTTTAGGATTAGTTTTCTTAAGTGATGGAAGATAGTGTGTGAAATATTTATCCTTTGCTGATGATAAGGCAGAGCAGTAAGGTTTTAGGCAGGCACTGTAACTGGCCCAAGCAGAATAGGTTCCCGCACGCTTAGCAGACCGGTGTAGCCTCTTTTTCCTGTTCCTTAGTTGCTTATGTCTCTTTGTAAACCAAGGGTTAGTTTTATCTTTGGTAATTGTGATCAAAGGAACATACTGGGATACCAAGCATAAAACGCCTTCTTTAAAGAGTATACAGTTTTCTTCAATACTCCGGCTGTTAAATGGGAGTAGAAATTCATGGTAAAAGAAGGTTTGGAGTGCAGTGTTGATAGCTGTGAAGTTAGCTTTACTGTAGTCGTAAATATTTTTCGTCACATAGCCCATAAACGGAACCTAAATGTGTAAACATAGATAAAGTAAATGATGATCACTAAATACTTCCAAGTGTCTGACTTCTCGTATCGTATCGGGTGCTGTTGTAAGTATTAGATCATAAATGTTGTTTTCGCGGGTAGGTTCCTTAACGATTTGAAAGAGGTTGTAATCGAGTGTCAGGCTACAGAATTCTATTGAAATATGACAAGATGATGATAGTTGAGCCCAATTTATTAAGGGGTAATTAAAATCTCCTATGAGATAGATGCTATCACCAGGACCTAGTTATGTTGCCTTAGTAATAGTGATGCGCAGCTCATTAACGCAAGGCTGACTAGAGTCAGGTGGACGGTAACAAGCGCCTATCAATAACTTAATGGAAGACATTAGACAGACTGCCTAGACAATTTCAAGCTTTGACTCGGTGTGGATTGCATATGATGATATTGCCTTCTTTATTCCCAGAAGACCGCCACCGCCTCTTTTATCAATACGATCACGCTTGCATATGTTGTATCAGTATGCACCAGGAAAAATTTTATCGTCGGTACTGTTAGTATTCAACCTCGTTTCAGTAAGAATGACGATGAGTGATTCGCCATCGTCCAGAAACGAAGAGAGCAGATCACGTTTTGGCACGAGGCTGCGGATGTTGGTGTATGACAATGATAGTGGATAATACATCTTACCTGCACTCGACTCGCGGTAATCCTTTGCACGTTTACTGTGGTCTAGCTATCTGCTTGTCGGCACAACACTGTCTGTAATGGTGTCATAAACAAAGGTCTTTGCTGCCATGTGCAATTTATCAAAAGACAACCTGAAAGGCTTTTTTTGTGCTTTGGCAAATGTGTATAATTTCTTTCTAATACTTGGTGTTGCTGGCGAGAAATCTTCTCCGATGAAAAAGGAAGTTCCTTTCAGTATACGTGCACATGAATCTGCACTTTGTCCTTGAAAGACAACAGTTTTGCTACAATTGGTCTACGCTTATCGGCGCCATATTTCCCTAGTCTGTGTACACGTTCGAACTGTGTACTTGTTGCACTTATGTCGAGCCTTTCTGAACAAAACTGGATAATTTTTTGCTTAGACGATGCCCAGTCTTCGTCAGGATCGTCTCCCAGTCCAAAGAAAAGAAGGTTGCACCGACGCAACCGATTTTCGTTATCATCGCACCTAGATGCAATTAGCCGAATATAAATATTCTGATGATATGTCTAGGGCAAATGAAGCGTGATCAATACAGTTTACACAGAGAACAAATTAAGGAGAAAATTTTAATTCGGGGACAGCAAGAACCAACGTATTTTTATTTTAATTTCCGTTCTGCAGAAACTGCTATGTATCTGCGATAATGAGTCCCGCTTGTGTTCCTTCTCCAGAGTGTCACAATGTACACTTATTGTGCTTGCGATATCATTCTCGAGTAAACTTTCATCACAAAGAAAAGCGGTTAAGGCGCTCCTGAAGTTCTTAAAAGACTCGCGGCTGCGTTCCCGAGAATAAATTTTAAGCTTTAAGTGTGCGCCCTTTGTATCCTTGTACAGTGATCGATAAACACGTGAAAAACTCATTTCGCTGCTGCTCTATACACTTTTTTTAATTTTTTCTCCTTTCCACGTGTAGGACAGCCTAGTGCGCATCGCCTCGTTACTCTTCCTGCCTTTCCGTCCTTATGTTCGTCTCTCTCTTACTCGAATAAGACTTTCATTCCAAGCGGACGGCATAGGTATACGAACATATTTTTCTCAGCTGAAGTGAACACCACATTTTCCTTGGCTCAAAAATGAGGCATTCATATTAAAGTACTGTCTATCCAAATAGCAAAATGCATGTTATATATCGCATTTGTATTTCGTTAACCGCCAGCTGGCTTCACAATTGTATTCATTAGGACGAGAAACAAGAACAACATCATGTGTAAGAATCAAGATGGGAGAATTCTGTTTACCTTACCTTCTGAACCGTGCTCCAGGAGAAAGCAGTCCTCTTTAGCATACAAAACCTTGAGAGGGCCCTTTAACACCTGTGGAAGTTCTTTATCCTCTGCAAAACAATAAGCACTTATGATTTGTACACTTGTCAAGGCGTAACAACGCTCGTACGTTCAGCAGAAACGGAAAGGCTTCGATTGTTGAATTGAGTTTTATACTGACTCTTGAAAATTTTTCTTGGGTATTACAGCGTTGTACAGCAGCTGATCATAATACTCGTGTCTGATATAACTTCGGTCAGAACAGAGATAGCAACCGGCAAAAAGAGAAGATACAAACACCTAAGCCTTGTCCGAATTGTCTGAGGAGAATATATAATTACCAAAGAGGAGTGAAGATTGACACAGACGGAGAGTTGAGTTCATATCAGTTTTTTCAAGGTATAGGTTGCGTTAGCAATGCATTTATTCTCCCGGCTATTGATTAAGCGTAGCAATGCCTAAATATTTATTGCAAGAGTTGGCTAAAGAATTGTGACATAGCACAACTACACCACCATGCGCTCAAACATCCCCATTAATCATATATTGCAACTGTCACAATTTTCTTCCCGCATCAGTCTCCTCCAGAAATTATAGAAGGCGCCACGCCTCGTTCCAATGAATCCAGATTCCGAGGGAGCAAAAATGTGAATCTGAATGATATTTATTTATTTATTTATTTATTTATTTATTTATTTATTTATTTATTTATTTATTTATTTATTTATTTATCAATACTCCCAATCCCTGTTTCAGGGATGATTTTTACAGGAGTGGATTTTGGCCGCAGGTATACAGTAGACCATGCATGAACACTACCTCAAGTATGCAAAAAAGTACACTGAATGTTACGGGGACAATAAGAATAGTGATTGGAAATGCAATACAAAGATAACCCACAAGTAATCATCACCTTTTTTCTTCATATATTATAGCAAGAAATAAAAATTAATACATAGATTATACAAATGCACAGAAAACCCATAAAAATATTAGAAAAACCAAATAAAAATCACAGTTTCTTTAATGACAATACTCTATTGCCATCTAGCGCTCAAATTTCTCAGTAGTTGGCTTTGCACTCACTGAATCATCAAGGGAGTTCCACTCACGCGCAGCTCGCGGAAAAAGGAGAACATAAGCGCATTATTATTTGCGCAGAAATATTCTAGTGTGATGAGTTGATTTTTGTGACGCGTTTCCCTGGAAGTATTCTAGGTAAAGTAGGAGAATTAACTTTAACTTTGTTATGTAAAATCATGTGCAGAAACTTGAGACAGTGAAGCGTCGCACGACCAGCTAGCATGTTAAGCCCAGTCTCGGATAGCATCAGCGCCGGAGAATCGGTGCGCCTATATCTGTTGCAGATAAAGCGCACTTTTTCGCTGGACAGCCTCAATCATACTATGTTATCTTGTGTGTACGCTGATCTGATAGCGCTGATCTGAAAAACATTTCATACTGGTGCAAAACTCAACTTCTATATTTATTTCGCAAAAATCTAAATTCGTTATGTTCCATTGACCTCAAATTACACCTTACATATCTCCATCGGTGCGCTTTAACAGGCACTTTCTACTGCCTTCGAACACAGTCACTTTTTTTATCTAGTTTTAGCAACAAATAATTTATTCTGCTTTCGTATTATTTACTAAAGAATTCATTTGGCCTTTATAGTATTATCTGAGCGTGTCTGTATTTTCATACCAACATTATTTTATCATTGTGATACTCTCATATCCACAGTCATCTCTGTTACTACTTGTCGTCCTCAGGCAATATGTACTGTACACAACTATATTACATTTAACGGCTTCAAATCCAGGAGTCAGAATAATGTCATTTAGCAGATTCCTGTCTCCCTCAGCCCCACCTAATCTTCAGCTGTATATATTGCCTTTTCACTGACTCTCTTGTTTCAATCTTTTTCTGATCATGCAGCGAGTAATAAATCGCAGTGTTTTTTTTTCAGAATTAGAATCAGTTTGTTTAAACGATCAAGCAGTACATACACATATATGGTAAATACAGAACGAGATCTCAAAGCCAATGGGTTCACAGGGGACCTCCTATTACAAACTTACAAAAATCAATACGTACGAGCAAATGTGGATAAAATTGAAACAGAGTATAATAACTAACAAAACACGCGACAGTGCAAAAAGATGCAACCGTAAACGAAACATGAGTAGGGTAAATGTACATAATTGCATAAATAGAGGAGAACAATTCAAGTGTCTTCTCCGTATGCTCATGAAAAAAAAATATTATTGCGATTGAAGAAAACTACGGAAACTACGCATGATAGTATGAATGTAAGACGATTGCTTTAAAGTAAATGATAATGAAATCCACAAATTCATTAAATTATAAACTCCACAGTTTCACATTGCTGAGAAAAATTCCTCTCTTCCTTAGCATAATAATAAAAGTAAATTAACATTTCCTTATTCTTTTTCAGTTCCTTTTGTTAGAAATAACCTTGGTACAATTTGATCATTACTGACAAGTCAGTGTTGAACACTTGGTTCTTGAAAATCAATAATGTGTTTACAGTAACTTCAACACGCAATAAATAACATTTATGAGAATGTTGACAGATGCTTAGTGAACTAATTAGAGCGCATCTTCTTCTCTGCTTTGGCCGAATTAGCAGCTACTGAGAGTTTTACAAATTTAATATGTATGCTAGTGTTATTGCTGTCGCATTTTATATAATCTTGAAATATTAAGATTTTTTAATTCGCCGCCGGCCATTTGAAGCGAACCGTGTGGGAAGTTTGTACCTTTCAGGGACGTAAGTAGGATGCCCCTCTCTTCGTTGTAATCTGGGCAGCAAATAAGATAATGGTCTACATCTTCGTCCACACTACATTATGTACACAGTAGTGACAGTGACACCCCAATCTTAATCATTCATGTTGGGTTGTGAGCTAAGCATGTGCACAGCAGAAGTTTCTTTTTGCGTTTCCTGTAGGTTCCTTCGCACATAGTGTTTTCGACAACGAGGTTACCTTGCTCATGAAGAAATGCTTGCAGATGCGCAAAGGCCACTCTAAATAAAACGGGCACATCAAACAAACTGCGCTCACTCGCTCTGGCATCCGGTTTTGCCCACCCAGTGAAACACGTGACACCAAGGGAATAAAGAGACCTCAACGCACTGCTCCGCAGAGAGACTGCCGGAGAGCATAACAAGATGGGGCAAGCTGCGCCCAGCATGGTAACACACGTCGTTCTCCCCGCGGTCCCAACACAAACAGCGACTTCGTCCTATTCGACCTCTACGCCTGCAAGTGTGAAACTACTAAGAAGGCAAAAACTTATACCGGCGATTAACGTAGACTGTAGAAGCAGTGTGTACTACCGTTTGGGTTGAACCATATATATCACCTCAGTAGAGTGGCAGGTGGACAAAGTCGGTGATTAAAAGGAGGGGTGGTGATTTCGTACGTTACGTTGGTCACCTAAGACAGTACGTGGTAAGAGCCGGTGTACGAGCACACAGCCACTTCAGAGAGCCCGGCATATTGGGAGGCACACCAGAAGGCGGGCCATAGAGAGACCTGCACGTTTCTGTGCAGTAAATAAACTACAGCTAGATTTGGGATTCAAAGAGGCCGGTACAAAGAACCTGTCATGCCATTGTCAGCTATTGCGTCGCGCCCTGTGCATACTGTGTGGTCGAGCGCAAGTTGTAAGTGGGCCTCCAAGGGGAAAGGGAGATGTCATCTGAGGGAGAAATAGAAAAAGCAAAACCCAGCGTTTTCCTGGGAGAGAGAGTAGCACCCAAATATGATGTAAGACATTGAAACGTGCAAATCCCGTTTGGCAGAAAATTTATGTATGAATATCATACCTTTCGGCCCATGATTGCAGCATTCGAAAACTACACTTCACTGGACATGATAAGTCATGGTGATGGCTGTGGTAGAAACATTTATTACCAAGCAATACAGAGGAGGGAAAACTCCCTAACATGGCACGAGGCAAACCTTAAGGGGGTGCCCTTAGAGGGCAATGGACAGACCGACGCCCTGAAGGCATAGGTCATGGTGAGTTTGTGTTGGGGGGAACAGGAGCTGCTGCTGTCGTTGATAAATACTCATTATAATAAGCGGCTTTCAGCAATGAGCAGTTGTCGTGGAGCAGCTTGTAACCAATAATGAACGCTTCATATTCTTAACCAGAATTAAATTTACGCCCCCGCAACCAGTCATAACACACAGTCCACATCTTCTAGAAGCACCGTGAATTGATGTACAAAAACCGCACACAGAACTGATCTGCTACTTAGTGCCAATATAGCCTAGAAGCAGGCATGAGACAGGCAGTACAAGGCTCTTGTATAGGATGAGGAGGCTACATGGCTTCGCCCCCTCCCCCCCCAGAAAAGAATTGTGACCAGCAGCATGTCAACCTGGAGGCACGTTTCCCCAGAGCATGGACAAAGTGACCTGAATAACTTGGCCTTGATATTGCTTGGGGTTCGGTTGCAGGAAACACGCAGGCGATGTGGGCTGGTTTCACTCGATCATCGGCGACGATCTCTTTTCCGGCTTTCGTGCCCAACTTTCGTAAGCACATTATGGTGCCCGTTTCCCTTTATCAAAACGCCGATGAAACAATGATTTTAACTTCTGTCAGCAGCTGCTATGACGTGATTTCTTCTTTAGAGTGTGCTGCCACGAAAACTGTGTACTTTTTTCGAAATAACCTAATTAGAATATATGTATCTAAAACGAGACTAATCTGTTCCCATAACCCTTTGAAGAAGGTACTCCTTGATTATTCTCTCGGTTTGCATTGGTCAGATTGTACATCTTGCTCTTGTAGACCGTTACAGTATTCTTCTGCCGTAAAGTTTCTGGGTTTATACCTTGACAGCTGCCTTTCATAGAACACCCACCTTGATTGTGTTTGTAAAAAACATGTTCCGTATCGTGTCGACTGTAAAATATAAGATATTTCAAGCCTTATCGGTAAGGAAAACGATAGCGCTCACTTTAGGCTTAGTGCACTGCTGTACAGAATAAAATTTTACGGGTACTGTGTACTTCGCTGGCACAACCAAATAAATGCTCAATTGCACTCCCTCTTACAGAACGTTCCTCGTGATCTGAGCCTGAATGCCCTCGCAGACCGTTTCGAAATACTTTCAATGCCGAATTTCAATTATCTTTTCATGCACACAGTAGTTTTAAAACACTTTTTGTCCAGAGATTTTTTACATCTATGCGTCTGTTCCCTATGCCTCATGCCCAAAAAAACGTTTTTGGAGACCTCGTTGTTCCACAAGATACGACACTAGAGCACACGCTCATTATGGTCCAACTTCCTGCAATAAACGACCTCCCAGCACCTTTCTTATAAAAACGAAACACGAGTAAAAACTACTTCTAAGGCGTATCACTTTGTAAAGGCGTATTTTGCTTATTTGGTTTCTTGAACTGAGTTCGCCCACGCTCAATATCTTTGTGCCAGGAAAGCCTGACTGGTGTACGATTACCTGTAACACAGCAATTTGCTGGCGCTTATTTGGTCTCTTCAGTGTTTTATTATTCTTATTGGGAGCTTCTCTTCAGAGACAGTGCATAAATTTTATTAATCTTCTTACTTCTTCGTTTGCCGTACTCGCGTTTCGCTGTTTTATATTTATGTTAATTACCGTGGGTGGTTTTGCTGCTTGCGAGGCACTACCGCTCAAGCCTTCGATGATTTTGGCAGGCCTGAATATATGTACTGTATTTTTTCATGAGAATTAAGTATTAATATTATCATTATTATTGCTTCGGACCTTTCCTATGGCTCTGGTCTTCAGGATACGGTCAATCGCAGGGCAGGGTAAGCGGAGGCCTGATGGTGTCTCGATGCACAAAAAACATGTGGTTATGCGAGATTTCTGCTGCCGCAGACCACGGACCGATTGGCGAGTGGGGTCAGACTGCCTGTACTCGAAGAGCGGGCGAAGTTTGTGGACACATGAAGGCAGAGTGAGTTCCTGGCTTTCTGCCAAAACGAAGTCTGGAAAATGGATGGTCGTGCATAGACCCTTCAGCTGCCTTTCACTCGAGATCTTCATTGAACGTAGATCGAAGACCGAGGAAAACAACAGGAAGGTCATCTCGGTAAAAAGCGCCAGCTTCGCTGTGACGAGGTGGCTTTCGGCTGGCGGAGTAGGCGTTCAGTCATGCTGTTTGCTGAGGAATGGTACGTCACGATGAGGAAATGACGCCCGGAATGAATAGAAGCAGGGGCTGAATACACTATACAAAAAAGCGTGGATGAGATGTATCGTGAGCATGCTGGGGCAGCCGAAACTGAAAATTCTTCCGAAAAAAAGTATGTTTGCCACAATAGCAGCCGTGATGTCCGACAACGGTAAGGCATCGGGCCATCGGTTCTATCGGTCGACACACATGAGAATATAGTGGAAACCTCGTGACGTGGCAGAGATCCAACAATATCGATGTGACAGGGTGTAAGCGGCAATGGAGAGAACGAGATGTTTGGTTAGGCCATTTAGTGTAAAGCGTCGTTTCCGCACGCTAACGGTTCGAGCACTTGAGAGCCCAGCGGCGCACGTCTGGGTTGCCACTTGGCTAGACGATGCGACCGTCACGAGCCGCTGCGTGACAGGAATACAAGGATGGCTAGCGTTGTGCAGCTGTTCAAAGGCTTGGCGGTGGGAAACGGTAGGAATGAAAGGTAGTGGAGAACTACTGGAGTTGTCGCACTCGATGCTTTCCGAACAAATGGACAGATGTACCTGCGACAAGGACAGGAATCTAGGCATGACCTATCGGGCTTGGGCCTCGCTTTACAATCTTCGTATGGCAGCTATCGGTTTGAAGTCGAACGCAGCTGACTCAGGAGCATTGGCATGGGGTAGTGCATCGGCAGCACTGTTCACAGGCTCTCCTACGTGTCTGTACTCCACGGTAAGCTCGGAAATTAAGCTCAGGTGACGTATTTCTTGTTGGTTGTAGCACGTCTGATTCCTTTGAAATGGAAAGGTCAAGAGCTTCTGGTGCGTCAGCACATAAAAAGCTATTTCTTCCAAGAGGTGGTGGAAGTGTTGATTGCAGAGGTAGACGGCGAACAACTCATGGCTGAACGTATTATAGCTAGTTTCTTTGCGCTACAGCTTCTCGCCGAAGAAATCCAGCAGATGCTATGTGCTGAAGCTGTTGCAGACCGACGCCTATAGCTGCACCCAGGAGTCATGGAAGAGACGCAACGGGGCTTCAGCCTTTAGGTGTACAAGGAGAGCAGCGTCATCAAGGGATTTCTTTTGACACGTGACGTCCACTGAGACGAGATCGGTGACAATCATGTTAATGCAGGCTATGCCTGGCAGGAAACGCCGGTGGACGCTCAGCTGGCGAAGTAAATCTAAGAGCTTGCGAAGCGAATTGGAGAGAAGGAAATCGCACACCGCGCGCATCTTGCTGTCCATACGCAGAATTCTTAGAGCTGTAAGATTGAGGGTGAAGAAAGGCGGTGTAGCTGACGCCGAAAGCCTACTTGGTCGAGTTGATGGCCAGACCATGATGTTGAAAACAGCAGGCGCAGGTGTTGAGCATGTTCCTCAGTGAATTAACTAGCGACGAATAGATCATCGAGTTACGGGAACACGAAATGGAGGCCACTAGTGTCCTCACTGGTGAAACTTTGGAATGTTTAATGAGCGTTCCGCTCAGGAAAATGCATGCGAACGCATTCTAAGCGACCAAAACAGATGAGAATTCCTCGTTTCAGTATGTCGGCAGACTCCACAAGGATATGATGTTAGGCTTGCTCGAGGTGGATCTCTGGAAAATATGACCGTGCAGTACAGACCAGCCGCAAAATCATGAATATCAGGTAGAGGATATTCACGCGGAACGAACCAAGCGTTTTGGGTATGATAGCAAAAATTCGGGGTAGGTGCGGCGTAATCCAATATGAGCTATAATAGAGGGCAAGCTGCAGGTAGCAATCTGGGAGGTGTTCACCGCCTGCGAAGGCGCTCCTTCAGCAGTGCGTTGCCTATTGAAGCGGGATGCAGGCACGACGCTAACCAGGATAACAGTCTCCACCAGAAATCGGCATGCGAGGGCACCGTAAGTAACGTAGAGAAGGCGGCTGGGAGCAGAGAATGAGTAACGAACCACCAGAAGTGACTCACTGCAGCCTTTCCTGACATGTTATGCTGCCGGAACTGGCGAGCAGTAGTGGTACCAGCACAACCCGTTGCGAACTGGTTTCCATCGACGACAGCTACAGTATACAATCGGTACAATGAGGCAATCATTCGTCAGAGGAACGCGCGCAGCCATGAAGCATCGATGTTCGTAGCTTAGTAACGGTGCGCGCGAACTGGTCAATCTGAGCCATGAAGCATGATTGCTTGTTGATGAGGCTGGACGAAGGTGAGGACGTAATTCCCGCAACAGTACTCGGGCCGTTGTAGTGGCTACACGGTCAGCCAACTCTGCAAGCTTGTCCAAGGTAAAGGCACCTGCTGCGACCAGAACGAACACGACGTTCTGAGGCAAGCACTGAAGGAACAGCTTGCAGGAGCAGCGGGCCGTTGATGTCCTGCAGGCGGTCGCTGAGCAGCTGTGGCATATTATAAATGACCTCAGGTGGTCATTGGCCGCTAGGTACGTGGCACTGAGCAAATTCTGCAGGCGGCTGCACTCCGAAATGGTCTTCCGGGCAGCAACCGGCAACTAGAGCGGCCGTACGGGGAGAAAGGATAAGGCGCCTTAAAAAACGTCGCTGATATAATGAATGTCGAGAGCGGAGGGGTTCGAGATGACTTTCGGAGAGTTTGGAGATACTTCACGCGTTGTGAGCAGATGCATCAACGGTCGAACATAGCCTCCACTTGCTGAAACCACAGCGCGGAGCTCAGAAGCCAAATTTACGTCATCCTAACGTGAACACTGGCGATGCCTTCCGCAGCTGGTGGACGTGGGGCCTGAACGCAATACCCGCAGCGCCGTTGGCTCCATTCTTGATGTCTAGGGTCACCACGGTGTAGAGAGGCCGGGACAAGGTCTCTTTCAAGGAAACGTGGCATGACGGAGATGAGGTGAGAAGGCCGGCTGCCAGGTGTCAACTTCTTTATTCTCCCTGGAGAGCGGAGCGCTGTTGATGAAGGTAGTGTCGCTAGATAATCAGTGCGAAGGGCGAAGGCAGCTGGGGAAGTTCTCATGAATGATGGTCTCTTGGGGGCCTTGCGGTGATAGTGCTGGGAGATCTCGCCACTTTATATTCCTATTGCTTTATGACATTGACGGTATGTATTGATGGAAGACCACTAATGTTTCCTTTATTCCAAAGAAAAGAAGCGTTAAGGAAACAAAAACCACAGATAGGTCTTCGTATTGTCCATTGCCTAGACGATTTTGGTGTAGAAATCGCTAATAGAATCACGACCGCTTTGACCTTTAATCACCGAATAAACCAGCATGGCTTTCGTCAAGGGTAAGTGGGACCTTCCTACACTGCCAGAAAGCATTTTGCTCAGTCCAAATCACTAGCGTTACGCAGGCATTGCGCAACAATGCGCAACCGCCAAAGGGCAGTCGGCGGTATTTATGAAATAAATAAATATGAAATAAATATGAAATAAATAAATAGAAGAGGTGTGTCTAAATGTTCTTAAAATCATCTGTAGTGGATAGACTGCCACAATTGTTCACCATAGTGAAGTGATCAAATCTCATCGATGAGCAGTGCTCTGAAATCACCTTGCTGCGCTGAGCTTTTCAAGATGCAAGTTGTCAAGCAGACAGAAACAATGTCTACAGTAGCATTCCCCAAGTGTGTTCTTGAGTTATTCAGGGATGTCTTGCAGGAATAGCTTATGTATTAGAGATAACAAGGCGCACCAACGTACTGTGCGATCTGCTCAAGATGTTTCCTTGATGTATATTCCGCAATATGGTTTTTAAAGATAATAACCAAGTACGCGAAAGAGAAGCATGTGTTTAAAAATTAATATCGAAACACTAAAGTGATGCTTGACACTCCCGGAAGATAACCTCAGTGTATGATATATAGCGACGCATTCAAATTTCAACGAGAATACATCTTCATGGTGCTCGTAAATAACGCAGATCTAAACCACGCGTATAAGAAACATATTATGAGTGGTGTGGAGCGCATTTGGCTCTAACTGATTGACTAAGAGATCTGTTTGTCAGTATCCAAATACAAAAGTATATAAATAACAACCGCACTTTACCAGTACTCATCTATTGGAAAGGGTGGACAGGCTAACGAACACAGGTGAATTCAAGTTGAATGTTACTTTGCCAGCTATTGGAACGAATGTGGTAGGTGTCACGCTGCGAGACGGAAAGATACCTAGGTGTTTACTGAACAAAAGCAAGATAATTACATACTGCTACAAAACAAGAATCAAAAATGTTCATCAGCAGACAATGGAATACGAAGTAAGGCCACTGAATGTATTTACCAGTAACAGAGTGAATCGTAAGAAATTGCACGCAGGGAAGGGAGTGGAAGAAGCGGGATTGGCGATAAGATTAGGAAATTTGTGGGTGGAAGTTGACTAGCTGACACGATATGGTTAATTGTTGAAGTGTTAAGGGATAAGCCTTTCTTGGCTTCTGAGTTGCGTGGATGGAAGTTGTAGACGAAAGTTTGCGGATGGAAATTTTCCGCATGAACTGTCAATCAACCGTTGATAAGCCGCATATATGTAATAAAACAAAAAGATCTAAACGAAAATACAAATAAAAATAAAGAATAAAAATATCAGATAAAAGTTATGAAAATAAAGGAAAGTAACAATAATAAAGGAAATTAAGTAAAATGAGGGAGAAAAAGAAGAAAGGAAAGGTTTTCGCGTTTGCCCTCTTAAGCAGACCTAAGCACAATCGTGTAAATTTCTAGAGCTGATTTTGTATTACAGTGCGCGTAGTTACGCTGATGATGATAAAGATATCCATGATGAACAATGACATCGTAGAAAAAGAACGCAGTGTCTGTAGAACTGTTAACTCGCAATGGTTACATGATTGATTAAATTGTCGGAAGGTCGCTGCAAAGAAAATCACTCATTGAGTGAACAAGACGCAGGAAATAGGCCTAGAATGCCAAGGTATATGCGAGAAAGTGCCATAAACAACCTGAATAGCCAAATAATGAACAGCAGGCCACCATGAGTGGTTCTTTAGCATCGATAGTGGGCGCTGACGGCGGCATATTAGCACAGTACAGAAGTGTTCAAAATAAATGAGGGCGTACCCGGCAGCACAGACGAGACACAGGAAAATGTTCAGCAGTGACTAGGTCGTGGAGCTCTATTAGCTCTATCAATCAGAGCCTCTGGAGCAGCTAAGGTCTGTTAGTTTCTGGACCTCGCGATAGAGAATGCCACCTTGCAGCATATGCACGTGTGAGGGCTCATCTGTGGCTCCGGACAAGCGAGAGTAAAGAAGTATTGTGAAAAACATCGAAAAGAGAAGGGGCTACTCCGCTCACACTCGAGCCAAGCGGCTCCAAAGTGCAACAACTTAGGTAGTTAGTCACCTTGCGCAGCCGGCCGAATATGTGCTCTACGTTGAACGAGTGCTCATGGGGTGACCGGGTGCTTCATTGATCGGCGCCGGCTACGTTCAGAAGCCAGCCCTAGAGCCAGAACCTGGTCGCAGAGCAACATGGATACCAGCAGTAGCGCAGGACCGACCTATTTGAAATACGGACTTATTGCAGGCTGCGGGAGGAGAAAGAGACTTTATTGAATAGAGGAGAGATCTGCATGGTACTTAGCCTAGCAAGATACTCCATGTGAGGGAGAGAGAAGAGAATAAGACCAGAGAAGAAGAGGGGGATGAAAAAGAGAGGAATTGGGGAAAACGAGAAAGGGTTAAAGTTGAAATCCAGCATACTGAAAACGCAATCACTCACAAACACACATGATTATCAGAAGGTGTTACCAAGCCCGTGACCCTAAGAAAAACTAATAATACTTTGTCCCGCGCAGGCAAAGTCGCATCACTGCAGGGTCCAAGAACAAGCTCCAGGCGCATGGGGTCGTCCTGTCGGAGTCCTAAAGCACTTAACAGTGTCTTGCGATGGTTATTAAAGATTTGGCAGCGGCAGTTCAAGTGTTGAAGATCCTCGCGCTCACCACATGTCGGGCACACAGAGCTATTTGATGCACCAATTTTATGAAGATAGAATTTATTGAAGGCAACGTCCAGGCGAATTGGCTGCAGGCAATTACGATCACGTCTATCTAAACTGCGCGGCGTGCGGAAGTCACAAGTGGGGGCGACACGAAGAAGGGGTCGGTACTGACGCTGCGGATCACAATACAAAGAGCGTTCCCTCTGCAAGGATTTAGTAGCCAGAAGTTTCGCGCCATCACTACGGGAAAAGGGTATAGATAGTAGCAAGGAAGTGTCGCCATGCGCCGACCTCGCTGCACCGTCAGCGAGATCGTTGCCTGCGAGGCCGCAGTGAGCGGGCCTCGGAGCGCAGTCAGTTCAAGTCGTCGACCAATCTGCTCCTCAAGGCTTGCTGATGAGTTTGTCGAGTGTAGCGCAGCACACGAGTCACTGAAAATAACCCGCGCTTTTGGCGGTTCTTGCAGAATTTAAGTAAATGCTGCTCGCAGAGCAGCCAGCTCGGTAGCAGTAGTCGCATTGCAGTGACTGAGTGTCGCCGAAATTGTGGTGCACAGTGAAGGAAGCCCGACGCCAATCGCTGTTGAGACGAATGTGCCAGAGCTATCAGTTGGGGGGTACACACTGTAGCATTCATGAATGCGCTCAAGAGCAAATTATTTAAGAGTAGGATCGGGGGTGTTTTCTTTTATGCCAGGGACTGTTGTCTTAATCTCTCAGGCTGCGCATCACCAGGATGGTGAGGACGGCGTGGCAGCGCGGTGGGTTCAACTAGAAACTATTTGTTCATCTGAACATCTAGCAGTGACGGTCAAAGGTTGAGATCCGCAATTCGATGCAACCCGCAAAGAAGGTAAACGCCAAGCCAGATATGATAGTTATCGAATAACCAACTCCTGTTCCCAGCATTCATTACGAGGGCACAATAGGCGAACTGCACGCTTTGATTTAACCAAACTACTAAAGACGACCTTCTGAAAAGAAACCAATTTAACCATTGTTATTGCATAAAAAAGGGCATGGTAAGTAAGGGGATATCGAACAGTGTCGCTGTATATTTAGCCACCTTGCTGCCGCTATGAAAAGTGTGCATTAATACAGACACAAATTTCAGCAGGGAAGTATACAACCGTACTTTGCTTCAGTTCCTAAAATTCAGCATGTGCCGTGACAGCCTGGAACTACCTGATGCCCTGGAAAGGGTGGCAAGGGACTTAATTAATACCAGCAACAGGAACCAGATCCTATTTAAATATTTAAAAAACGGTTTTATTCTAACGGCCTAAAAAGTGCAAGTCCAGAGCAGATGTTGCTACAGATGTTAACCACAGGTTCAACTGCATTTACCTTTTCTGGAAGCAGTAATCCAGGAGTGCATACGGAAAACTAGAGAGGCGAAATTAAGCTGTGTGCTATGCAAGACAAATGACCATGATATTAGCTCTTTACGGTCTTGCTCACTGGTGCAGCACCTGCCAGTAATTCAGTACTTGGAGAACACCGACCGTTATATATATATATATATATATATATATATATATATATATATATATATATATATATATATATATATATATATATATATATATATATATATTCGTCGCCGCTCTCAAGAAGTGGTTCATGTATCGCGGATGAAATTGTACGCCCGTCGCCCCTTTCTATTTAATCCGCGGCCAGGATGGCCGCTTTTCTGCCGGAACCATTTGTGTGAGCGCTTTACGCGAATTTTCCCCTCTCTCACCTGTATATCCCCATCATCATCGTCGTCGCTTGCCTGGGCTCCGGGGAGCGCGCGGTGTGTGCTCGGCTGTTCCCGAATAAAAGACGCCTGTGCAAGCGGTGGCTCACAATATATATATATATATATATATATATATATTATATATATATATATATATATATATATATATATACTATATATATATATATATATATATATATATATGCCAACAGTAACCGAAACCAAGGTGCAAGGCGAACGTTATTTTTTTATTGTGTTGTGCTTATCAGTGGGATAATATTACTTAGATTAATAAATCGCTTAAACAAAATTACTTATAAAGCAGCGGAAAAAAAACAACCATTCCGCGGGTGGGATCCGAACCTACGACCTTTGAATATCGCGTCCGGTGCTCTTACCAACTGAGATACGGCGACGGCTGTCCGATCTGCTGCTCTCGTAGGTATTTATGTTTATTGGGTGTAAGAGAACCTTGACAGTGTTCACAAGCGCCACACTCGTCCATAGCGGCGGACGTAGCACGTCCTGTATTACCGCGACTGTGACGTGGAACGTCATCTAACGGCGAGGGCGGAAACTGTGAGAGAGCTCTCTTATGCTACCTATCGCATCAAGACTGCCAGAACCGAAACCCTCGTTAAGCGTTCAGCAGAC